>NW_015150655.1:126968-143017 GCF_000732505.1 Cyprinodon variegatus
TATATATATATATATATATATATATATATATATATATATATATATAAAAAGAGAGAAAATTTGCAATTTTGTCTAATTCCTGTTTGCCAACCTCATGATAAATGTGTTGGGGTATGTTGAAATATTAACATATTGGTATGTTTTCTGTATCAGACACTATACAGACCTTTCAACATTGAATTAAAATAAATATTCCAGACATTTACCAGTCTCCTGTATGTTAGAGAAAAAGTAGCCCAAAATTTTTACATACAATAATGGAAAAGGTGCAATGAAAGGAAATCTTTTTTTCTTTGATGGAATGATGAAGAAATCTGGATAATCTTTCTATATATAAATAGAAAGATTATCCATCATTCCTGATATATATCAGGACTAACCCTTATGAGGTACGTTAGCAATAATAAACAGTATATTTAGATTTTTAAAAATGGATGAAAAATTAGATGCAATTAAATTGTAATTATTGTAATTAAAAAATGTATTAAACAATTGTAATTTAAACAAGAAATCTTCACTTAAAATTTCCATAGAAATTTGTTAGATTCAATTTTTGGCTTTTTCCTATATCTATTATAAATGTCATTTTTTATTAACAAGAGTTTATCTTTAAACTTGAGAAAAGGAACAAAAACTATTTTATTTATCCTTATAAATCTAATTGATCAGTAAATACAGGTTTACTATCCTGTGCTTAAGAGATAAAGCTTACCAGTAGTAAAGAAAAAAAAAAAAAAGCAGACATGTTATCTCAAATAGCAAACCCAGTCTAAAATGTAATTTTAATTAACAAGATTTACTGTTATATTACACACTGCTCAAAAAATTAAAAAATGAAATAACTTAAATCAAATCAAACTTTCACATGATGATGTGCAAATGGAACAGACAAGAGGTTGGAATTATTAGCAAATAACACAAGCTAATAAAGGACTGGTTCTGCAGGTGGGGATCTATGAGTACCTTTGCTTTCTGGTTGATGTTTTGCTCACGTTTGAATGTTGTTGGTGCTTTCCCACTCATAGTAGCATGAGACGGACTTTACTTACCCAAGTGGCTCAGGTCGTGCAGCTTATCCAGGGTGCTACATCAATGCGAGCCGTGCCAGGAAGGTTTGCTGTGTCTTTCGGCATCCAGAGGCTGGAGGCGCTACCAGGAGACATGGCGGAGGCCATTGGAGGGCAGCAACTCAGCAGCAGGACTGCTACCTCTGCTTTTGTGCAAGGTGGAACAGGAGGAGCACTGCCAGAGCCCTGCAAAATGACCTCCAATGTGCAAGTGTCTGCACATGGTGTGAAGGCCTGATGTCCACAGATGGGGTTGTGCTCACAGCAGGACGTTTGGCATTTTCCAGAGAACACCAGGTTTGGAAAATTCACCATTGGAGCCCTGTGCTCTTCACAGTTGAACGCAGGTTCACAGTGAGCACATTTGACAGACGTGACAGTCTGGTGACTATGTAAACCCGACAGGTTTGGCAGTGGGTCAGTAATGATGTGGGGTGACATTTCTTTGAAGGGCAGCACAGCCCTCCATGTGCTCGCCAGAGGTGGCATGACTGCCATTAGGTACCGAGATGAGATTCTCAGACCCCTTGTGGGACGATATGCTGGTGAGGTTTGCGCTGGGTTCCTCAATCTGAATCTGAGCACATCTGGGACATCATGTCTTGATCCATTCACCAACATCACATTGCACCACAGTCCAGGTCTGGGAGGAGATCCCTCAGGAAACTATCCCCCACCTCACCAGGACAATGCCCCGGCATTGGAGGCCACACAGTACTGGGCCCCATTTTTACCTGTTTTGAGGACATTAAATCAAAGCCTGTGGCGTGTTTTTCCGCTATAATTTTGTGACTCCAATTCCAGGCCTCCATTGGTTAATACATTTGATTCCCATTTATTTTATTTTATTTTGTCGGCACGTTCAACTTTGTAGAGCTCAAAGTATTCAATGAAAATATTTCATTCATTCAGATCTAGGATGTGTTACGGATGTTCCCTTTGTTTTCAAGAAGTGTAATTTGAATTAAAAAATAGATTTATAAAGAGTTGATGGAGAAATGCTCCTGTTTTTTTTCCTTGCTTATTGCGTCTGCATTTTGTACATAGTTGCATCATCCAGAAGGTGAAGCTCAGTTAAACAAGAATAAGATTGCTTGGTCCTGAATAGTAAAATCAGTTTAAGTAATAACTGGATGAAAACTATTCATTTCACAGACACATTTTGTGTGTGAAATGACGGTTCTATGGAGAAGTTTGAAATAAGTTAAAACTATTTCGATTTACAGAGATTTCATAAGAAAATGCCTCCTTTTCTTTATTCAATGTTATTTACCTGGTACACAGAGATAATCCTCTAAAAGCCAAAAAGACACAGAAATAAAATCGTTGATGAATGTGCAGAAACAGGTTTCAAAAAAACAACTTTTATTGACTTTACAACTTTAACACAAAACCTTTACTTTTGCATACTTTTCAACTTCAGTCCCAAAACCCTACTTTCTTGGTTTTCTTTTTTGATAACGCTAAGTGAGGGACTTCAAAATCATTTTACAAACAAAAGCATCAATAAAGGGATTTTCTTTTCTTTTTTTATTATTAAGAAAAATAAAACTCAGAGATCTGCGTTCTTGCAAAAGAAATCCAAGGTGTAGAGAAAAAGAAGTGTAAAAGACTGTGGACGGTTCGGCCTTTCAGCAGTGACACTGTAGAGGATCAGATGCGACCTTTTGGTCATAGGTGGTAAATATGCAACTATCACTGTCAGCTAGCTTAGTAGAGGCGCCAAACAAACAGGGAAACAGTTACCTGGTTCTGCCTTCTGCTAGCCAATCAGAACAGAGACTGAGCTCAGATAAAAAGCACAAAATGTGTTTGTATTTCTTTTTTTTTTTTTTTACTTAAAAGTATTCATTAGAGCCTGTTATGGCTGCTGGGCCAGGACAGGTGTCTGTTTGTTTACAGCTAAATTCATGGCTTTTCTTAGTAACAATGAATATTAGATTTAAGTCTGAACATTAGAAGTAAATTATTCATCATTAATTTGCTTTACTTATGGACAGTGGATTGGAAATTATCTTTAAGGATGTGGTCACCCTAACCCTTAGTCTTCATATTTCAATACTTTAGGCTGTAATGTGAAGAAGTGAAGAAATTTTCATTTTTATCTTTTTTTTAAATTGTAGTTGGGGGGGAAACAATGTTGTTTTTAAAGTCACAATGTGGCTGAATCATAAAGCCAACTGATACTTAATTAGGTTGGATGTCTTTTATGCATTATTATAAACGGAACAAATAAATACCTTTAGAAATGTCTCCCAATTCAAATGGAGGTTTATAAACTAATGACTAAATATTTGATGGAAAAATAAATTGCCTATATTTTAAGTCCTGTTAACCAAACAGAGGTTTCAACCTTTTTTAATTCATCATACAATAAATTTTACTAAAATCATCTAAAATGAGATGAACTGAGATCATAACAGCTGAATGGTCTGAATCTTTTTCTAACTCAGCCAAAACGTTTTGATTGTTAACATTTTGAACATTCAGGTTCTTACAGTCAACCAGAAGTGGGTGAGCTGTACCGTTACATCTTTTGTCATTTTCAGAAAGGGAACACATTGGGAAGATACGGCCCAGAGTTCAAGCTTTAAGTCACAGTAACTGTTTTTTTTTGTTTGGTTTTTTTTTTTGTAAAAACTGAAGATTCACTGGGATAATATGAAGTGGGTGGGATATTTCCGTTTGTGTTGGTTCTAGAAATCCGATCAGTTGTAGGTCTGTTTCAGGAGCCTCCCTCTGTAGAATCCAGTCCAAAAACCAGTGCCAAGAGGCTTCACATTAACATCGTCAAAAGTTAGTCAAAAACAGGAAAATCCTCCGCATGCTTTTCAGACCGGGGAGGGGGGGTTATGACCCGTGGCGTAAAATCCATCCCTGGGTCGGGGCGGAGAACTCTGCAGGGCAACAGCCTCTTAAACTAAAAGTTCTGTCATTAATGTGATTTGCATCAGTCACTGTGTGCTGCTCATCATGTTGAGAAGCTTAATACTCAGGGAGTCTGTTTTTTCTGAATCCCTCAAATTCCCCAGCCGATGGAGAATGGCAAAGAGCAGCAGAGCAGAGACGAGCTCTGACGTTCCTTCATCACTCCAGTGAGCGGAGTCTGACCGTATTCCAGAGGAGGGATGGATGGGCGGAGATAGAAAACTTGACATCATAGAGAACATAAGAAATAAAAAGCTAAAAGTAAAAGTACTCTCAGACATGCACACAAACAGGCAACAGGCAATCGAGACATGTTTGATAGGATTTTTTTTCTTTTTTAATCTACACTAAATGTATGTTAGAGTTTGAGCCACAGACCAAAAATTCAACTTCCTTTCATCCATCGCATCTCAATGAGGGATTCTAGATTAACTCATCTAGCTCCTTCAGGAAGAAAAGTAGGATTAATCTAGCAGTCCCAGACCGAATGCAACACTCTGTGGTCTGCCTGTGGATGGGAGACAATCAGAGCATGTGGTAATAAGCAAGAGAAGGAAGTGAAGAGGAGTTGTTTGTTTCTGAGGATCATCACAGACTGATTGGTCTCTCAGCTGCAGTCGTCTGAGGCCCTGAGGTTAGACAAGCAGACTGAGGCGTAGGAGACGAGGCTGTACCCAACAGGTCAGAAAGCTTGCACAACTATTCAGACCCCCTTTAATTTTTGGCTTTTACACAAGACATTTTATTCACTTTAAATTAGAGACCAACACAGAACTAAATTAGAAAGCGAAACCAAATGTAAAAAAAAAAAGAAAACTCTCTGGCATCAGTTGCCTTCAAACACGACCTGATCAGTAGGGAAGGTCCAAAAACTGCAATTTTATCTCAGCATATATTAGCTAGTGCTCTTTGAAAACTCCATGTTTTTTAAGGTGGAGAACAAACAGCATCCTAAAGACCAGGGAACACATCTCCAAAGCTAAACATGATGGGGGCAGCATCATGCTGTGGGAATGCCCTTCTTTTATTTTGATGTTTGGGCATACAGACACCTTATGCACCAGGCTTCTTGATTTTAGTCTTTTGTCAATCGAAAGAAAAAGCCAAATTCACCATGAAGAAGAACCGCAAACTATCAAGCCTGTCTTTATCACAGTGAGTTATTTTAGAATAACTCACTGTGACTAAGATGGCATTCATCAGGGTTACTGTCTATTCTTGTACCAACTACTGTCCTGTGTTTCCTTTAAAATACTGATTAAACAAACAAACCTCCCCGATGGCTGAGCCCAGCGCCCTTAAAGGGAAAAACCATCTCAACCTCAAAAAGATAAAATAAAAAAAGAGTTGCGTTTATAACTTCAAATTGAATATAGATCACGTTAGATACTATTTGCTGCAATTTCCTTTGTATTTTCTATTTTAGAAAATAAATTATAATGTGTTGTTCTCTACATGGGAAAGGTTTAGATCAAAGCATATGTGTTGGAATGGCCTACAAAAATACATAAATCCACTTGATAGCTACAGTGGAGTAATTCTGGATGGCTTTGTGTTTGTCAATCCCTTTAAATCCAAATAAACTACAGCGATGCGTTTGCCAGAGGTGTCCTAAAGTGGAGCGAGCTGCCCAGTTCACTGATTAAGTGATGAACCAAAGTACCAACTGTTTCCTCTGAGACACAGCGGGGAAAATAAAAAAATACAAGTGGAGGAGGAAAGGGTCTCAACTGAGAAAACGGAATAAAAACAACAGCTCCAAGAAAACTAAATATGACCAAATTAAATACAAACTACTTTCATCAAGACCTTATTTACTGACAGAAACACTCAAACTAAAAGAACAATTAGCTATTTTTAACAATAGTGGCATTGTCTGGAACATCAAGATGAAATACTGCACCAGTTTGTGTCCAAACCTGGACTGGACAGACGTGGAGAGATGGAATCTGCTCAATATTAACGCATGAAGCACAACGACCAGCGGCGACATTCAGGGAACCAAGGGAAACAACAGCGATGGAAAGTATATTTGTACATGGAATAAAGATATATTAGGAGGGAATTTACACAATCTAGGTTGGTGGTGTAAATATTCAGGAGTTGTTAGTATGACATCTGCATGCTGAAGTACAAATTAAAGCATTACTGATTATCAAAAAAGGGGCATTTTTATCAATATTCTAAAGAATCTCTTGAACTGTTTTCCTTTTTTTTTTTTTTTTTTTTTTACAAACTCCAACTTTTCCAAGCGTTCAACAGACTGTGGGTTTTTGTTAAGGCAAACGGTGAGAACACCAAACTCTGACTTTATGTGGAAAAAGTGCCAACAGGCATCTGTTGCAATGAGGTTGTTGTTTTGTTATTTTTTTGACAGCATGTGAAAAAGATGAACTAGATCAATGATTAAACATTTTGGCAGTAGACTTTTGACCCCACTGTTTGCACAAACACACACACACCCACACACGTGTACACATCCACACACTCAGGGGAAGAAAAAAAAAGGAACGAAAAGACGATGGTGGGACTAAATTGGAGGGGAAAATTTATAATCCAGATCATCAAGAGTCTTCGTTGCCAGAGTCGTCCTGGTTGTCATAGTGCCTGGTGGACGTCCCACCGTCCTCTAGAGAGCTGGTGCCCCCCGCCTCACCTACAGACTCCATCTCGCTCTCGTCTTCCTCTTCGTCCTCCTCCTCCATGTCATCGTCGTACAGGTCGTCGTAGAGAAGGTCAGAGCTGCTGTCCTGAGAGGGAACCCTGGTCTGAACGCAGTACTCCGCCAGCGTGGTCGGCACCTTGACGCCGTCCCGCTCGGCCTCTGCTGCTGTTGACAACACCTGCTTCCTGTTGGGGAAAAAATATGTCAAAGTTAAAATATACCATTAATTTAATGAGTAATGCTAACAGCTGATAAGTTTCCCAAATCACTTTCCTATGACAACAACAATAAATTTAAGCCAGATATCTTACATTATGGCAGAAAAAAACTTTACTTATTTCTGCATAAGAAGAATCCCAGCGTGAACAGACCATGTGATCAGCCCTGTTCTAGCTAGACAGGCTGTTTGCTGCCTTCTTTACACCCGTTTCAAAGAGGGAAAGACAGTTCGGGTGAAAAAAAAACAAAACAAAAAAACATAAGACCAGCAATTCCAAGAAACTTCTTAGAAAATGCCTTTTTTAGTGTCTTCTAGTAAGCAGTTCTAGCCCTAGCCATTTTCTTTGACCTTGCAGGTGTAAATCCCCCTGAGTGAATACCTTCTGTCTAACGTTAATAAATGGAGCACCCATGCAGAAAACTGTTTGTCAGAGTGGAATTTCTTCCTCAGTCCTGCAGCCAAGCACATGGATGGAAAACGTAGTGGATGCAAAAAACTTGCTGTTTTTACTGCTGCAGAGTAAAGGCTACTTAATAGTATAATGTAGGATATCTGCAAATTTTTAAAAAGACCCAGCCTCCACTTTAAAGAAAAAAATTCACATGCACAAACCTGTACCCGCTCTCGAGAGGAAACGTCCATCAAACGCATGCACGAGCCCGTTTCTCCTCGTGCACGCTCTGTTCAAAAGTTGCTGTTTGCATCGCTCATACAAGCTTTCCAAAAGATTTGCAATTGTTTCTCAATGTCAGACTCACTACCCGTAAGTAAAAATAGAGACCAGCACGTGGGACAGCCTTACGTAAACAAATCACCAGAATTATGGGAATTAGGAGGACCAATTATTTTGATGATCCACCCAGAAAAAGAACATCCTCCACTATACCTTTAAATATGTCAAAATGTTACCGTAATGGTTATTTGTTTTAAAATCCTTTACATCTGATATTTTTCCTATTGCTCCACGCTTCAAGAACTACCACAGACAGATTTATCAAGGAAAAGGACTTAGAGCAGGCATCCCCAAACTCGGTCCTCAAGGCCCCCTGTCCTGCAGGTTTTAGAGGTTTCTCTACTTCAGCACAGCTGGTTATAATGATCGCAGTAGACCAAAAGCCTGTTAATCAGCTTTCAATTGAAATCAGCTGTGCTGGAGCAAAGAAACCTCTAAAACCTGCAGGACAGGGGGCCTTGAGGACCAAGTTTGGGGATGCCTGACTTAGAGCATTCTTTATATTAAGGACGTCCAGAAACAGATGGTTTTCTAGAACTGTTGTACAGGTACTAACTAAGGGATAATAAAGGATTAGAGTATTCTTCTGAGCTCCAAAGTAATGTTTGCAGGTGAAAAGAATTTGTGGATTTGATTTGGAAAGCATTGTTCCAGAACCTGAATGAGGAGTGAAAGGAAACCAAATCCAAATCATTTGAGGTCCAGTGAGAAGTTTCTAAAGGCAATGATAATTTAGGGAACCTCCACATCAGCTCGAGCAGATGAAACAATCATTTTGGAGCATTTAGCCATTACCTTATTATCTCTGCGTACTCCTTATCTTTGCCTTTGCTGTCCCTCCATTTGCGAAACATGACCGAGGCGTCTACATTGGCTGGAGAGAAGGTGTTGGGCTCATTGAGCAGAGAGATCACGCTGAGCAGGATTGTCCTGATGATAAAGGAACAAATATACAACAAGGAAATTACAGTAAAATATCAGATTGTTGTAAAAAAAAAAAAACGAAAAAGGTTGGCATTTTTCAAAGCTTCATTCCCGCCTGGTCAGAAACCTGATGCTCCTTCTCCGTGCACCATGCAACTCCATTAAACTGTGCCTCTACTGCGCTCAAGTTTCCAAACACTAACTCAGCAGTTTACCTCAGTGATGTGAATCCTGCTGACCGGCTAAATTTAGCCGTTATTCACAGAGATGCCCTAAGGAGGCATCTCCTTTATATATTTCCTACAGAGCAAAGCTTTGGAGAAAATACTGCTGAAGCAATTCCTATCCTGATTTGCATTTTCTAAACTTGCAGCAATCTTTTCTCCTTTAATGGACCTTTTTCTCTCATGCTTGTTTATTTGTAGCCATTTGGTAATAAAAAAAAAAACAGAATAGAAATTGTGTTTTTTTTTTTTTATTCCTGATGCTTTTCCTCTTCCTCTCTCATTATATTACATAATGACAAAGTTTTCCACCTTAAAAGCTCTTTATAAGTTGTAGAAAATAAAGAGATAGAGGCATGTTGCTGAGAAAATACCTGACGTTCTGGGTGGGGTTCCACCTTTCAGACGGCAGCTCCCCGCTCTGTGGGTCGTCGACAGGAGGGTGTAGGATAGAGATGCAAACATCTCCGTTCTAAAAACAGAGAAAAAACAAAACAATAATAGTATCTTTAAAAAAAAAAAAAAAGAGAGAGAAAAAAGTTTTCTCCTAAGATTACTGATATCTATCAAAATGACAGATACAACATCACTGCTTCCTTTTAGTCAGTAAAAACTGCTATAAAACAGTGTTGAATATTGCTGAACATAAATGAGTTTAACTTTAAACTCATCTGATAGTTCTCTGAAGTTTTTTTTAAAGTGAAAGAGCATTTAGGAATTATTTTAAAAAGATTGAGTAAAACTGAAAAAGTCACACGTTGCACAGCCCTACTGAATCAAAAGCAGCCAACAGATTGTGACGGAGCTTGCCAGAACATCACACTAAAATGTTGCCTAAAGCGACAAGGCTGTAGTCACATTTATTGCTCTACATTTGCAGGTATTAATTGTACTGGGCTGCAGTTATCATCAGTAAAGACCTTCCTTTAGGTTCAGCCATTGTCTTTAGAGATAACCCACTGAATTATTTATATACAGATAGGTTTTTCTTTTTATCCCCCACTTTACTTTTTTTTTCTCCCTACCACCGCAGGGCCTTTAAAGGAATTTCAACCCAAAGCAGCGCATTACGAAAGGCCTTGCTGGAGCCCTGTTCAGACAGGAAGCCTACCTGCCTTTTTCCTCCTCACACACCATCAGATGCTTTACAGAAAAATATTACTCACTCACTCTTTTTCTTCTATGTTTTTATTTGAAACTCAACTAAAAAACTCTTTATGAGTCATAGGATTTCTGGATTTTCAAACGCACCACTGTTTATTTCCCCAAGTCCTTTATAAATGTGAATGAGGCTGTTGGATAATACAGCCATTTTTTCACCAACAGTAATGTGTGCTTAGGTGAAGGAGAAAGGAGTTGTTCTTTTCTTTCAAACGATGTGGTCATCCACTTAATGTACACTCAAGAAGCCAATCACAAAACCCCCACTTTACTAAAGGATAGCACTACATTAGTGTTCCAGCGTGGGTTTGTGATGGACCTCCATGATAAAGACATTATATGTTGCACCTCTCCGGGAAGAATATGAAGCTGGAAGATTAAGCAATAGAAGTAAAACTGTGACAACAAAGCAGCTTTTGAACCGTCACCCACATTAAACACATTCATATCCTATACAATCTTTGCTTAGATGCACTTTTTGCGAAGCAGGATAACAACATGTCACCAGTGGTGTGGTCCTCATGCACCGGGCCTGATCTCAGTTAATAGGTAAACGAGCATCTGCGTATATTAATTCAGGCTGGGAGATTTGGTGCCACTGAGATTCTAAGTGGGAGTGAAAAGAAAGAGGACAATACTTTGTAGCGGCACCTTTTGTTGCAGTTTTTGCCATTCTTTTGGAATCATTCATGGCTATTTTCTTCATTCTTACACAAAAGCCATCAAACAAGTAAAAGATTTGAACATCTTTTATCAATTACAAAAGAAAATTGATTCGACTCTCTGATTGGTGCCATTTATTTGAAACCTGTTTTATTAACAAAAACAATATTTAGGGCTGCAATTAATTATTTTGATAATCGATTAATCTGTTGATTGTTGTTTGATTAATAATCAGATAGAGAAAGGTTCCTTAAAGAAGATTTTATACCGAATTAAACCAGGTGAAACTAAAACTTTTCAACTTGTGGAGTTTTTGGTAGAGTATATTGGCAAGAGTAAAAGTTTTTTTTTTTTTTTTTATCTTAAATGCAAAATATTTCTGTTTTTTCTCACAATTTTGGTATAGTCACTGCCTTAATGGGTTGCTCTGTCAGCTAAAAGCATGTTTTAGAGTATCTATACTCCAATTAACTATTCATCGATAGTGAATTAGGAGATTATTTTAATAGATTAATCACAAATAATCCAATTAATTGTTTCAGCCCTACACCCTTTATTACCTAACGTATACATGGACTCACCAAACCCTCTTCCAACAGAAAACACTTTTTCAACTTGTGCACTTTCATTTAGACCACACGTTCTAGGATTTTCCTAACAGCCAGAGATAGCTGTGTAAAGTTATCCAAGAAGATATGCTGAAAACATCCAAAGTCAAAGGAGGAGGGAAGCTCTTACCTCGTAAATGTTTGGGTGCCACATCTTAGTGAGGAAGCGAAACGTAGGAGGAGAGTATGGATAGTCAATGGGGAACTTGATGTGAGCCTAAAAGAATAAAAGAAGAGGATTAATGCAGTTTATGTCCTTTTAAGCCTGTTTGAGGATCTCAGCTTTACACAGAAAAATGACAGGGGACTTGCCATTGAGTACTTATGATCTTTACTTCACTGTCAATTTGTAAACAAATAAAAACAAAGAATGCCCGTTCGTCAACTCAACAATTTACGCACTACCTGATGTTATTGGATCACAGTTACTGTGGCAATATTGTGGTAAAATGTCAAAGACTTCAAGCGGTTTTTAGCAGTTTTGGTATTCACAGTCAATATTTTCTCAGGTTATCAATTTCAAGTTAATTAAGCCCTCTAAGCCTGGGTGTGCACGCAAAAGTCTGAAATTAGCAGCAAGGCAGTCAGATAACACTATCATCAGCCTACAGTTCATCACTGAACTACACCCCTAAATCCATTTTGTAGTAGAAAAATAAAAAAGTGTTAACAGAAGAGCAGGAGTCATCCAGAGCGTGGCATATCCTTATAACAGACAAATATAATTGCCAATTCAAAAAAGAAGACGTTTTAAGTTTATATTAGAGTTTTGTACTTTGACAAACATTTAGAGACAATATTTGAGAGGCATAGCAAGAGCCTGGTATAATCTTCACCATATTTTCATAACACAATCAAAGCGATCTATGTATAAACAAATAATTTGTATGCTAGTATGTCAGTTGAATTAAGTTTTTTTTAATTAAAAACAAAATGCTGTATTTTATGTAGAACTATGCAGCTGATGTCAGTGTCTGGTAACCTTGGTCTCCATGGAGGCGCACTGCTTCAACACATTAGCTCAACAGCCTGTTAACACCTTCTGTAGAAACGTGCTGGCCGTGTTTCAATTTAAAAGAGGGTGAACAGCAGAGATAGGAAATTAGAAACACTGGATTTTGTTCTTTATCCTCATAACAGAATTACACTTCAGTGCTGCATCAGCGGACACAAAGGCCAAACTGCGTAACTTTTGACCCAAATAGTAGCTCTAATGGAGATATATTAATATAATATTTATATATTCGACACAAAAATTTGCCCATTTGACATGAAACGGTCGGATCTGTCCATAAATGAGTCATGTGACTCAGAGTGCAGCTTTCTGGCAAGCGTAGTTCCCCTTAAACATTAGAGATAACTTAGCTAAAAGCTGTCATTAGGCAACAAAACAGAAATGAAGCTCATCTGATCAAAGGAATTTTTGGTTCTCTGATGTAAGATTTAATATAAATTGGTAAATGTGCCCTTGTCTTTACCGGCAAGACGCCTCAGTATGCCGTTTCAAAGTGGTCTGTTTTCAAGTTGGAAAAAGAAACGTTAAATTTTGAGCCAGTCTAGTGCTGTTAGTTGCCTTATGGGCTGCTAAAACCTAAAAAATAATGGTCTAGCGCCCCTAGTGGCTAAACGATACAAAATGGTGCTTTATGAAAGTTAAAGTAAAACCCCTGAAATATTCCAAGATCCTATAATTGAGATGCCAGACAAAGTGTCTAAGAGACTGTCGTTTTTTCTGACTGTATGGCGCATATAGTAGCACTTATGCTTGCTGCTGCGAACTACAGATCAGCTGGCTGAAAGCACAACCAAAGAATAAAACGAGCAGCTTCAGGCTCGGCACCAGAGCAGATGGTCCAAATAATTAGCCACCTTTTCAAGGGTGAAGACAAAATTATATTCTGAGGAAGAAGGTCATTAATACAGACAAACAACTGGTGTAAAATTCATGTTTTTTCTTAAATTATTACTTCATTATCTGCAAAAGATTAAATCCTTTACAAAGGATGATATGGGAAAATTTCCAATAGGGCAATTATAAGAAAAAATTTATAATTTAAAAAAACTAGATCATGTAAAAGGAAACCTATTCAGCTTATTCTGTACATCAATGCTAAACGGCAACTAAACCTGTGACCACTGTCTCACACAGGGTCTCTCTTACTGCATTCATCTGATAACAGATGATGAGTGTAATATTTTGCCCTTCCCTCCTACTTTCTCTGTGCCGACGAGGTGCCATTTATAGCGGTCACCATGCTAAATATAGCTTTCTGTATTACAACCACCATGCAGTAATGGGGGGGTGGGTGAGGGTGGAGAGTTAATGACTGTAAAAGAACCAGACTTACAGAAGAGGTCAGAAGAAGTAGAGGTGAAAGATGGTCAATTATACATTTTTGATAAATAACATGGTCTGACTGTTTGCTTTCAAGCAATAGAATCAGAATCATAACAAAATTAACATAGAATCAGTTAAAGGCTATTTATAGTCGGGTTCATGTTTTTTTTTAAAGCTTTAAATTCTCTCTCTGCATGGAGAAAAATTGTTTTTTTGTTTTTTTTTTTATACATATAAAACTCAAAAACAGAGTTTGAGGATATCAAGATGACAGAGGAGAAACAGAAAAGCGAGAAAATGTGCTGTTTGCGATGACTAACCTCGTCACTGCAGCATTTAGCAATAAAATCCGACTTTGTTTCCCCAAAACTAACTTAACATTTTAGAAAGGTAGAGTATCCATCCTTCTGTTTTCATAATTTTAAACATTTTTTTAAGTGATCATGCAATACTTCGAACACATATATTGGTTGGACAGTTTAAAAAACAAAATGCTGGCAATATTGGTTGCTATAAAAACAAATTCATCACTACGATTAAAGTTTTTAGAAATTATGATGTTCCCTTCACACCACAGAGTGCTGTGAGAGGATAAACTCTACTTCAGGTGCCGGTGTTCGTACAGATTAGCATACTCCGTGAGACAAGCATACCCATAGTCAATGTGCATGCGCAAGATGTCAGATATGCGTTTATCCCTTTCATTTTGTACGAAAAATAGACCTTAAACTACCTTGACGGGCATGTATCCCTTTAATCTTGTACAAAAAAAATAATAAATAAGGTGAGATGGCCATATGCTTAAAAAGAAAATACCAAAAAGTAAGAAATTATTTTTTTTTTACATTTCTGAAGGGATACACGCCCATTAAGGTAGTTTAAAGTCTATTTTACATACAAAACTAAAGCGATAAATGGGGACAAATGAAACGGATAAACGGGTGTTGACTATGGGTATGCTGGCTCTGACCAGGTATGCTTATCTGACAGAACACCGGCATCATACATTTTTATCTGACTGGTATGCACAGCCTGCATATGCAGACAAATGCATTAATATAGAATTTTGCATCCCAACAGCTCCTGTAATAAATGGTGTAGTTAGATTATTTGTGCAGGTTTCTCCCACCTTGAAGTAACCCCCTTCATACAAAGTATTGGGTGGCCCAAAGATGGCCACCTCCCAGTTGTAGAGGTCAGACTCCTCTACCAGGGTGATGCGGAAGCCTTCCACCGGCTGCTCCTGCAGGGACTTCAGCTCCATCATTAGGGCTTTCTGGGAACTAGGAGTTGCCTGGTGGGCCATGTTCATTCTACTTATGGGACCAGGGGCCACAGATCAGTGAACCTAGAGAGGGCACAGAAACATCATGAGATGAGCTGTTTCTATTAAATGTTTAAATCAACAGAAAACGTCTTTGTTATCATCTTGTGAAAACTACCATATAAAAACATAGCTGTATAAATAAAAATACAGACATGCTACATAGCCTGCCTAGCTAGGTTTCTTTTTAAGGCCCTTAAAGCTAGAACAGCAAAGTTAAAATAAAAATAAAAGTAGTTTACCTCTGCCTCCTCGAACTATATGTATTGGTTTGTTTCCAGCTGGAACCTGAAAGGTGAACTTATTGGCTGAACATAACAATATCGCTGTGGGTGACCAACAGTAAGAAGAGCTGTGGGTTTTCTCCTCGTGTTTCCTTAAATTCTTTGTGTTGACAGTTGACATGTAAAAGCAAGTCTGAGTGAAAGTCACCGTCTGCTGCGGCTCAAACCCGGGATTCGGCCGCTCCTGCCATCTCTCCGAGCTCCTGGTTCGGTTGGAACAGGCGCTCAGCTGATCCCCTGCTTGTTTATGTTTGTTTATCTGCGCCCCAGCAGTCTCAACTTCTCCACACGTCAGCTAGAAACCCCCACTGAGCAACTTGGACCAAACGGAGCGGCGCGTCTGGCTGTCCGACGTTCCCTTCAGCAAAATAAAAACACGGAGAAACTCGAGCTTGTGGTAACAGGAAGGACAGAAACTAGATTTCTGACACTGGCGATATACACTGGCTTTAATCGATTTTTATTTTCCTCCCATCGATGCTTCCGGCTATCATTGCGCGTGTCTGCGCTACGTCATACGCGTGGCCTCTGACGTGCGCGCTCCCACTGCAGGGAAAACAAATCTGGTATCTCCAAATGTTATAAAAAAGCTTCACGATACGTTTCTTTTCTTCTCTCTCTTTTTTTTCTTTTTTGTTTCTTTGATAAAAAACTGTGATAATGATAAAAAAAAGATCTCACAGTGGAGAAATGTAGTCGTTACATTAGCTTAATAGTCAAAACAGAAGTTGCTAAAAGGAAGAAAATGTGCATGGGGTATATACAGTATATACAGTGCATCCCCATACATACATATGAAAGCTTAAGTCTCTTATTTAGCAGGATAATTATATAGGGGTAATGCACAGGGTATTTTTATACACACACACACACATATATATATATATATATATATATATATATATATATA
>NW_015150655.1:143027-145463 GCF_000732505.1 Cyprinodon variegatus
TATATATATATATATATATATATATATATGTGTGTGTGTGTGTGTGTGTGTATAAAAATACCCTGTGCATTACCCCTATATAATTATCCTGCTAAATAAGAGACTTAAGCTTTCATATGTATGTATGGCGATGCACTGTATATACCCCATGCACATTTTCTTCCTTTTAGCAACTTCTTCTTCTTTTTGACTATTAAGCTAATGTAACGACTACATTTCTCCACTGTGAGATCAATAAAGTCAATCAGTCAATCAATAACCTCAAGCTAGTTGCAGAGGCAAATATCCCGGCCTATAGGAAGAGTTCAGTAGAGCGCCTAAGGTGGTTGCCTACTTTCCCTATATGGTAAGTCCACCTATAGGCTACAAGCTTTTTTTGTATATAACTTTGTGGGTAAGAGTGCAGAGCTGTATACTGTTGTCTGCTGGGTAGCTTTTTGATAGGGAAGAACAGGAAACATCTGAATGAGCTGATCCACAGGGCTGGTTAAGTCTTGGAGAGGAACCTGGGGTGAAACATCAATGAAACGTGCTCCTAGAGGAAGGCATGAAGGATCCTGGTCTGTGACAGTCCCCCCTTTCACCTTTTCCTGGATGGGCAAGTGAGCAGCTGAAACCAAAGGCTACTGTCCCTACTCTGCAGGACTGAGCGCCTCAGGACGTCATCCATCTCTCCTGCCATCCAAACACACAACCCTAACTCACTAACTAATGACCTGCCTGATTGTATTGCCTGGTGTGTTGAATTTCTGCACGTCTGATAGGCTAACAATAGAGATATTATTGAATCAAGAAGAATCCAGAATGTTTATTGTTATTATGGACCTATAAGGAAATTTTACCAGGTCCCTTAGCTGAGAGCCTATGACTGCATCTAATCTACTATGAACCCTTTGGCCTTTTTCCTGGAGCCCAGCTTTGATATGTGGTGAACCCCGTTCTGCAAAGAGACTCATCATTGTTCGTTATCAGACCCACCACATTGGTGCCATCAGAGAACTTAAAATTAGTGTTTTTGCTGTGGATGGCCGGACAGGTAAAGAAGTTACCCTAAAGTTTTGCTCAGGAACCCAGAGTGCAGGCTGTGGGGATCAAACTGTGTACTTGCAGCCTTCTAAGAACACAGGTGCACTGCTCTAACCACTAGGCCAACACTCCCCATTAATACTACCTCATTTTTTGTGCACAGGCATAACAATGGAGGATTTCAGGGAGGCAGGGGTCACAGAAAGCTGCAGGAAGAAGTTGATGTCCAGAAAAACAGCTCCAATCTGATCAGCACACGGTTTAATAGTTGGACCTGACACCCTGTCTGGATGCAGCCTGGATGATGTTAACTTTCCTCCAAAATGTGGCTCTCAACTTATGGATGTAGCTGCAGGACATGAGGCTGTTTCTCAGGGTTCCACAGACTATGAGAATGAATTTGTTTCTAAGTATGTGTAATTGGAGTGTAAGTAAATTGCCATTTATCTATTATGTATGTAATTATTATGTATATAAAAAATCAAATACAACTTGACATATGTCATTGTGTGAATGTATTTATGAATGGGTGAATATCAGAGAAGCAAAATAATGTGCTATGCGAGTACAGGTAATTTACCATGTTATAACATGTACATAAAAAGTTCTGTTGTTTAATATTCTCTGACGTGGTCACAGTTCTCAGTATTTAGCTTTTGTATTTAGAAAAGTATTAAATAAGGCCTTATATCTTTCAATTTTCTAAATGTAAGTTTTTTTTATATTTTCTCCTTTCTGCTCCTTCTTTTAGTTATCATCTGTCCTGCTGTATTTTTGATCCTATTAAATCGTATCTATTTCCTGCCATTATGTCACCTCTTCCACCACTCTTTCTTCAGTTTTTGATTGGTATCCATTTTCTCTGATTTATGTTTGCAAATTTCTTCCTCTAGTTGGGTGGGCCAATTGCATCCATTTAGTTTCATGGTACTAGGGCTGGAAAGTAGTTGCACGTATGACTATGATTATGTAAACATGGTGTATACTATTCTAACAAGAAATGTAAACCATGTTAGTCTTAAATGTTGCTTATAGTTTTAATTCATATTGGCTAATGCTGAAAACAGGGGGTTAGACTTTTACTTTAAAGCATGTTATTTAAAACTATTTGATATGAGGGATGGTGAGTATAATGGAAATAGATGGGATGATCAGATGAGGAAAACCGGAAAGAAGCTTCATAGATATGGGAGAAGTTGCAGACGGTTTGATATAAGAGAGATGCTTTGATAGTAGAAATGATCAGCTTCAGAAAATGTTTAATACAGCAGCTACACATATGTCCCAAAAGTGCATAATGTCACATGGAAAGTAGCTTAAGAAAACAGGTGTCTTAAATTAGCACTATATAAATAATTATACTTAGTTTAGTTTAACTCACCTAAAAGATACAGTGAGGTAATAAAAAAT
>NW_015150655.1:151720-154604 GCF_000732505.1 Cyprinodon variegatus
AGGATTGAGGGTCAGGAACGACGAGGGAGGAGGCCTCCTATGTTCACAGAGCAGCATCAGGTCTCAACATCAACACTGGCACACATTCTAATAAAAAACCATATTCAAATGAAGAAAATTTATCGAGTGCCTTTCGAGCGCAATTCCGAAAGGGTGAAACGACTGCGGCATGATTATGCAGAGGTATGTATTCACCTAAGCATTGTGATCTTGCATACTGTCTAATAATCTTTTACTGTACTGTGATATGTATACTAGATCTACACTGAACACAATTTTGCCTGACACTGTTCTTCAGAGTTTTACAAATGGATGGAGAGGAGATCCAGCATGAGTTTATCTACGTAGATGAGGCTGGGTTCAACCTGACAAGAACTGGAAGGAGGGGAAGAAACATCATTGGCCACAGAGCTATAGTCAATGTCGCAGGGCAACGTGGGGGTAATATAACACTCTGTGCAGCCATTACACAGAATGGGGTCCTCCACCGCCATGCCCATATGGGCCCTTACAACACAGCACTCATACTTACATTCTTGGACCAATTGCACAACATAACAGCAGCTAATCAAATCAATCATATGCAATACATTGTTGTCTGGGACAATGTGTCTTTCCACCGCTCTGCTCTGGTTCAGAACTGGTTTCAGCAACATCCACATTTCACCGTTCTATATCTTCCACCATACTCTCCATTTCTCAACCCTATAGAAGAGTTTTTCTCGGCATGGCGGTGGAAGGTATATGATCTCCGTCTCCAGGCTAAGGTACCCCTCATCCAGGCCATGGAGGAGGCCTGTGACCAGATGGAGGTAGCAGCATTTCAAGGATGGATTTGTCATTCAAGACGTTTCTTTCCAAGGTGTCTTGCTAATGACAACATTGCCTGCGATGTTGATGAAATTCTCTGGCCAGATCCAGCTAGGCGAAGAGACAATGTCTAGTTTTTGTTTTGTTTTGTTTTTTTACAGTAAAATTACAGTACAATACGTAAAGTGACATTTTGTTACAGTATTATGAATCTCCATGTCAACATTTTGGGCGTGTTGAGAAATAAATGAGTTTCTTCAGTCTGCAACATTGGTCTTGTGTAGTGTTTGGTGAATTTACATTATATTTGTACTNTTTTTTTTTTTTTTACATCTGGTAATCACTACTGGTTGACTGATTATATTTCTAGGATTTGTTAGCCGTTGTTGTGTCCTTTGAAAATATCCATGTTTTCTATACACAACCATATAATTTTGATAGCACCAAAATGCATTACATATAATGAGGGTGTTGTTGACAGCTTTGAAGTAAAAAAGACTGCTCAAAACGGAATCATAGGTGCTTTAGCAATTACGTAAATTCTTTGCACACTTTTTAGAAAGTTATTTTGCTTTTTTAATGTTTCCCCTCTAGTAACTATTAATAACTTACTTGATTTGTAAGGCATATATTTTACATTCTTTAAACATATTAATGATCTAACATATTTAACATTAAAGGAACAAACAATTATATTAAACCAGGATAATGGATTTTTATTGAATTTAAGTTCTCATTAAAAGATAATGAGTAATTGATCAGGTAAATTTTGAAATATAACATTTTGAAAATGAGTTTCACTTCGCTTGAATGCAGTTTGATTATTTCGGTAAATGACATTTCCGCTGATATTCTAATTGTTAGGCACACTTTAATCTAAAAAAAATGTTAAACATTTATGTTTTTATTTTATTAATTCCAGTGCTCAATTAAATGAAAACGTGTTCACGTTTTATTAATTCGAGTGCTCAATTAAATGAAAACATGTTCACGTTTTATTAATTCGAGTGCTCAATTAAATGAAAACGTGGTCATGTTTTATTAATTCGAGGGCTCAATTAAAGGAAACGTGCTCACAAATTATCACGACTTGAAAATAAATATCACTTAAAGTGAGCTCTCCCGGGCTCCGTAAAAAACAAGCAGAGAGAGAAGAAGAAATACATATTCAGCACATGAAGTAAAATGAAAATATTGGAAAAATTGGTTTTTGACTATGCGGGAAACCCAGCGTACCTGGAGAAAACCCATTGGAGGGGAGGGGAAGGGGGAGAGGAGAGGGGAGACGAGGTGAGACAAGGTGAGCAGTTTAAGTCTTGTTACTAACTTCCTGGTTGTTCCCAAATGTGGTGTTTTCTCTCTGAACCACGGTTGGGAGGACGCCCCACTGCCACCGAGCACTCAGGTTAAGGAAATCTCTGGAGATTCTGTCCAAGGCGCTGTCGATGGCAAAGACTATCCTGTTTTTTGGGGGTTCTTTGATTTTTAAGCTGGTTTTAAGATAATCCAGTAATAAAACATCAAATGATGTGTTTAAATTCAGGCCTGCGTTCATAAATTTTAGAATGCTCCCATATTCAATAAAGATGTCCTTGGAAATCCTTTTGACAACCAATTCCAGCTGTTGGATCTGCGGCTGAGGGTGAGATTTGGTTTTATCGCAGCAGAAAGTTATTAGCTGGTACAGACGTTCTACTATGGTTTTAAGAGCACCTGATCGGAGGGACTTGCCCGCTGTCTTAGAGCTGTTTTTCACATTTCTAATTAGTAGAGCCAGAAAAACAGCGTTGGGGTTCGGAGGCTCCTTCATCGGGTTGATAAAATCGAACGCATTCACTTGTCTTGTGCTTTTGAGTCCCAGGTCTTTTTCCAGACTTTTGATAAGAGAGGAATCAAAAGTCTTGTTCCGCGCCATGGCGGCCTGAAGCAAGTGTTTAGTTGAGCCAAATATTTTATACAAGTCCTGAGAAACTGCAGTTACTATGTCTGATAGATTAGTCTTTAGAATCATATCCACACAAGGCTCTTTTGTACACATTATCAGATTGGAGAGACGATTATGTGTACAAAAGAG
>NW_015150655.1:161469-191415 GCF_000732505.1 Cyprinodon variegatus
GCCACAATGTAAAAAAAACGTTAGAAAATCTATCCTATGGCACCTTTAACTGATAGGAAATGAGGGTGTTGTTGACAGCTTTGAAGTCAAAAAGACTGCTCAAAACGGAATCATAGGTGCTTTAGCAATTACGTAAATTCTTTGCACACTTTTTAGAAAGTTATTTTGCTTTTTTAATGTTTCCCCTCTAATAACTATTAATAACTTACTTGATTTGTAAGGCATATATTTTACATTCTTTAAACATATTAATGATCTAACATATTTAACATTAAAGGAACAAACAATTATATTAAACCAGGATAATGGATTTTTATTGAATTTAAGTTCTCATTAAAAGATAATGAGTAATTGATCAGGTAAATTTTGAAATATAACATTTTGAAAATGAGTTTCACTTCGCTTGAATGCAGTTTGATTATTTCGGTAAATGACATTTCCGCTGATATTCTAATTGTTAGGCACACTTTAATCTAAAAAAAATGTTAAACATTTATGTTTTTGTTGTCCAGTTTTTGCCTAATGTTTTCTAAAATCCGTCCAGTCTGACGTCATGGGGTGAGTGACATCACACAGGAACCACTGGAGGGAGCCCGACAAACCAAGATGGCGACCTACGGCAAAGCAGGAAAGAGGTTTTACTTGGACTAAAACTCATTCCGAGAGCAGTTTTTGTCGAACTTTCATCGTGGATAGGCTTCGTTTGGATTTCACAAGAGGGGACTGAGTTGATACTGGTGAGAAAAGCAATATTTTCAATTTGCGGGCCAGTTGTTTAGCTGTGTGAGGGGCGGTGGCAGCACGTAACGTTAGTCAGGCCACAGCCGATGCTAAGCGTATTAGCATGAACGGTGGCGTACGCCGAGGACCAATACACCGTGTTTTGCTGTGTTCGTCAGTGTATACTTTAAGTCCCCCCTATCTTTCCATATTGGCTGGTAAAATAAGCCACGTTGAGTTTTTTAATCCGCGCGTTTGGATTACGCTTAGAGATTTATGCTGTGCTGTAAACTAGCTAAAGCTGTCCAAATGTGTTGTAATGTGTGAAACTTGACAGTCTGACAGCGCGTATTATAAGACATATTTGTCAGTTGATGACCTACTACGAGCTAGTTTGAGATTAAGTTAGCTTATAATGAATTTTATTTCCTGTCATCCTGTTGTGTAAGTTAGCTAGCCTACATTTACTGTTTTTTATCATTCATATCAGAACTATATCAACATAGCATCAGTGTTTCCGCGAGTTCATGCAAAGCTGTTGCAATGCGGAACAGCAACTTGTGATGGTGTGGTGTTATATAACTTTATCCCCAAGTCCTGTTAGTTACTAACTATAGGTTGACGACTAAGTTGAGTTTACACATCGTTAACCAGCGTTAGAGATCAACCACGATAAGAGAACTGGTCATGTGCGGTTCGTGGCGCATTTATCAACATCAAACACAACCAAGTAAATGCTAAAAGATCATTTTGAGCTTAATTTAAAGTTCGGGATTTTGCTTGTAAATATACTCTTTATTAATGTGATAAGTGGTATTATAAAAAAGGAAACGGTCTCGTTTTTTTTTTTTCATTGTATCTGAACAGTTTCCTCTGTTTTGGTCACAACCAGGCTCTGTTTCTGTGTGACCAAATAGCGGAATTGATTTCAGATGTAAATGACTGTCAAGTATTTGCTTAGGAGGAAAACACAAGAAGGTTGCTGTTGTCTTTAACATACTCCACTGTGTACTGTGTTATCATTGGTGGACGGGTGGGGGTACATCTCTTTAACATCCTTTTTTTTTGTATCTCTATTTTGGTACCTACCTAAGGTTGTGGATGGAGCTGTACAGTCATTCACTTTTGCGATATATTGTCACAATTATTAAAAATGCAACCACAAAATAAAGTACACTATTTTAATTGTTGTTGCTTTAAAAAAGATACACTAATTTTCCTCATCCCGGCCCTTTAGATGGTTGTAGTTGGCTTCAAATGTGTTTGCTGACACAGAGAAGGAAATATAGAGTTGTATCTTGCGTGTAAATCCATGCATGCATGCAAGCTAGCAGAAAGGACTTTTCTTTGCAACAGTAAAATCCCATGACAATGGACTTTGGACAAGAATGGATTTAAGGCAATGGAAACAATATACCCTTGACCCAAACATATGATGCAGTTGGTGCAAAGAAAAATTGCACCTCCAGTTTTAGATAAACTAAACAATAAGCTAATTATCTGAATTTCAAATCAAAAATGCCTTTCAGTTTAAACGGAAAGTTGCTATCACTCGTATGGTATTATAGAGGTTTCCTAAAAGAGCTGTTATAGATGTTGAAGGCTACCACAAGGGTCTCCTGTAGCAAATTATCTAACAGCTAAAGCCTCTGACTAAAAAAAAAAACACGCGTTCTGCAATCTTCTGATGTGGTTGCTCATGCCTCTATGATTTGCCAGATTTGTTTTCATGATCTACATTATTGAATAAGCAAAGCTGTTATCAGAATAATGTCTTTCAAGTTGTCTTTTGATTTTGACTGAGTTTGTATTATTTGGTCAGAAAATTTTTTTTTTTTTCAGGGATATATGTCTTTTAGTACCTGATACTACTTCATTTTCATTTTGTTTCTATTTTATATCATGCTACTTTGGAACATGTGATTTTAGATGCCTTAGGATAGTTATTGAACCATATGAACCTCTGAAAAAAGTCATTGCTTGTCATTTTTCTTGCTACAAACTTCCCTGAAACACTAAACTAATGCACTCTTTCTGTAGGGTCTAAATGGCTGCGAGGAGGTCTGGATCAGATGCGCATAACAATGGTAAGGGCTTATGTCTCATACATTCGTTTTAGATTCGTAATTTAGATTTAAAGCTGTCTTTGCAGTTTTATGTTAATATTTACAATTGGATCTGGTAGCATTTCTAGCTGTTAACAACTTTATTCCCTCTTGAATGCAGAGCCTTAACCCTGGGGCCGAAAAAAAATACTGAGATTGGATGATTATTAGTGAATTATTTAGTAATGAAATTATTGTTAGCTGAAGTATACAGACACTGAAATTGAATTGAATTCAAAATACTCTTAGTAATCCCAAAGGGGTATTCAGTTCAAAGAGGAAATTCAAAAACCCCATTTGCTAAAATAACAGCCCACTTAAAACCATTATTAAGCCAATACTTTACAGAAATACATATAGGGCTGCAACTAACGATTATTTTAAAAATCGATGAATCGGACGATTATTTTTTCGATTAATCGATGAATCGGACAAAAAATATTTTTTATATTAACCTCTTTATTCCAAAATAAACATTTTAGACAGAACAAACAAGCACACAAGTACAGGTTGCTCATTAACTGTACTGGTACAATATGAAAAATAAATGTGTAAAAACTACGCAAACTTACATGAGAGTAAAAAAATGTAGCTGTACATCCACAAAATATAGGGTACTTTGTTTCATAAAGCGCAAAAAAAGACAGGTATTTTTGTTTTTAGAAGCCCCTAAGGGGTTCAAACAATAGGCCCCCCCATTTCAACAAATGAGGTTTCTTTAGAATAGAAGAGTTCTGCCTTTTAAGATAGGAAAGTATAGCAGTTAAAGTTGCTACTTGAGAAAATACTGAACCATAGAGATAAAAATAGCCCTGTGATTCAAATTATAAATTGTATTTGGAATAAAAATGAGAGAACTAGGGGTGCTAAAAAACACATCCTCCAAAGACAGATATTTACATGGGAATGTGGCATATAATTAATTGACATATTACTGATCTTGCTGGATTTTATTCTGCTTTACTTCCATAAATTGCAGGATATTCTTTACTTTATCTTTGCCAGAAGATTTAAACTTTAAAAGCCTTCCCCTCACAATTTGCAAGTTCATTTATCTATAAAGAAAATATAAACGCTGCTTAAGCTAATTCAAATGAAATTAAAAGTAAAATAAGTAGCCAACCTTATCACTGTCTGTAACCTACTAACAAGGTAAGGAAAGCATCAGACGAGCTACCTGAGAAACTAACGTTACGTTTCCCCACTTTAAAACGAAACAAACATGGTTGCTCACCCTGCTGATCAGCTCTCTTCACTGCCATTGAAGGCTACAACGTGTTTCCTTTTCAGGTGCTTCCGTGCCATGTTAATTTGTTTTTACAATAGTTGCATGTTACGACTTTTTTCGCTTTACAAAGCGCAGGCTATTTTAATAATTGTGATCAGTTTGCGCCGTCAATCCCGGCGTATGCGCGCTTCATTTGCAGTCTGGACGCTGAGGGTAAAATCCTGCGCATCTGACTGCAGCGCTGAGAGGGATTCCTGTGGGAGCAGGAGAACGGGGTTGGGATGGAGGAAGCGCCCCACGGCGGCTGATGACGCATTAATCGCGCGACACAACTAATCGTTGATGAAATTCGTTGCCAACGCTTTTAAAAGTCGATTTTTATCGATTTTATCGATTTGTTGTTGCAGCCCTAAATACATATGTTTGGCATTAAGGATGAAAAACCTTGTAAGTGAATATGTTCTATGCTGAAGATATTAAGAGGTGTTTTTAAACATTAAATTAATTTTTTACATATTTCTTTTAACTTTTACACAGCAACAATTTAAATCAAAGTAATATAGGTGTATTATAGGTGTAATTAGATCGATGACCAATGGCATAAGATGATTTAAGTATAAAATAAGAAAACAAGGTATTATCTTATTTCAAGTGCGTAATATCTATTGATCTTATATTAAGGGCAAAACTACTAATTCCATTGACAGATTATTTTGTTAACCTGCTCAAATTAAAGGTCAACCACACTGATTGCAAGACATTTTTATTTTATGTTTGATCAGTTTTTGCAGTGTGCCATGTTTGTGAAATGTGGACAGATGTGCATTATTTTTATATTAGCCAGCTAATAAAGAAAATCGTCACAAAAGGAATGATTTGCTAAAATAATCGATAGCTGAAGATCCCCTGAGGTGGATTATTTCCTCAGAAACTGCTGCAGTTCCCAGTCTGTTAGTCTGTTAACTTGCTGTTTCTGGTCATCAACCTCTGCCTATGCTTCCAGTAATCATCATTTTCTGTACACAGGACCCACCTGCTACCTTGATGATGTTCCTTTCAAGTTAAACGACAAATTCCGATGTCCAGCTAAAGTGGGGTTACCCGTTGGTTTCTGTATGCCAGATTATAAAGCTGTACTTGCAGACACAAAGGTTCGGAGAACATCTGGATTGTCTTGCTTTTTTGCTGTTGTTTTTGTTACAAATTTTACAAATATGCATCATGATAGAATATAAATGATAAACATAATTTTAATACACTCTATTAATAAATACATTTGCATCTCTCTTAATATTTTTTTGTTAAAAATAAACGATCATAGAAAGGCATATCTGAAAAGAATTAATTTCGTTTTTTGTTTTTCTGTCCAAGCTTTCTGGTATTAAGAACCTTTAGAATTTTAACATTATTATCAATGACTAACACTGTTATTATTTTCTCCGGACCCTTTTCCATCCTTATCTTTATTTTATCCTCTGAACAGTATGACTTTACACTGGAGAGGCGTAGCATTCGCTGGGGGATGGATCTTGCTGATGCCAGAGCAGCAGCCGTCAGAGCAGAGGAAGCAGCAGCCAAGCAGGAGGCTGAGAGCAGGGAGTCGGTGTCTGGGGACATTGATGGAGGTGGAGGGAACAACCTTCGCTCTGCGGCAGAGGACCAGGACCTTCCACCACCAGCGCTGAACCCTGTCCTGGCAGGGCTGAGTCACAACGCCATCCTCACTCCACTGCCTGCCCCCAGACTTGGCCCCAGAATATCCCAGGACAACACTCCACAGCCACAAAACCTCAATCTAGCCGACTTTGAGCGGGAGGAAGACCCCTTTGACAAGCTAGAACTGAAAACCCTGGATGATAAGGAAGAGTTGAGAAACATTCTACAGAGCCAACCTCAACCTCCACCTTCTGTATCTCCACCTCAGCAGGGTTCAGTATCTCGTGGAAACAGCCCGTCTCCACCCGGCACCAACACCAGCATCTCATCCAAACCAGGCTTTGCTCACAAACCAAACGGTTTGGTTGCACTGCTTGATATAGACAAAGTCGGACATCCCGGAAGAGCGGGCTTAGAAACAGACGATCGGCCTTGTAACATCCGCTCTCTGACTTTCCCCAAACTCTCTGATTCTGGCGAACCAGAGTCAATAAAAAGCAGCCCTGCATCTGAACCTATTCCTTCTCCCCGACGGAACCTACCTAGGTTCCATCCGCCATCGTTACCAAAAACACAAGTTATTATTGCCCCTGAGCCTCCCAGCCACATCAAGGGTGGAACACCGAAACCGGTTGAGTTTTCACTAACATACTGCTTATTTCTTTGAGGTATGTGGGGAGCTCTTCGATACTCATCGTGTTTGTTGTGTGTTGTTTTCCTTTGACTAGACCAACCCTGGAACAGGATCTACTGGTCTGCCATGTGGGGGAGCTCTTCTCAGCATGACGCCCAGTGAACGTCAGTGTGTGGAGACTCTGGTGGGAATGGGTTACTCTTATGAGGAAGTTCTACGGGCCATGCAGAGACAAGGCCAGAATGTGGAGCAGGTTGGGCTTCTTTAGCCTTTTAATTCACATAAATGTGCCTTGCTATCACATTTACTGTTTAAATGACCAGTATCTATAAGTGAAGCCTTTAGCCATAAGGTTAAAGTTTTTTATGATGTACCACAAAGGAATAGACCAGGTTTGATGCACTAATTATATAAAATCTCAACTGACCAACTTTAACTTCAGCCTTATGAATCCCTCTGTTCCAAGGATTTTTCAAATTACGTATTTGGGATTCATCAGTCTATCATTAAATGAGGAAATTTCACTGTATTGTTTTATTTTCTTCTTTAATTTTCCTCCTTAATTTCTGATCATACACTCCTGCTGTTGACCTCTTTCATTTATGTTCGTGTATATCTGAATATCTGAACATTATTCCAGAAGCACTTTTAAGGTCATAAACTGATGTTGGAGGAGAAGGCCTGGCTCTCATTATTTGCTGTAATTCATGTCAAAGGTGTTCTATCAGGTTGAGGTCAGGAATCAGTGCTGCTCAGTCAAGCTCATCCACACCAAACTCTCTCCTTCATGTCTTGCTTTGTACTCTGGTGTAGAAGAAGAAAATAGCTATCTATCTCCTTCTCCAACTGTTCCTACAAAGGAACAAAGTCCAGAATCTCTTGGTATGAAGAATTCATTGTACCAATCTTTCACTGAAACTACTGGAGGCAATGCTAGCCCCTGAATAACGGCTACAGCTAACAAGAAAAGCACTCGGAGATAACAGATTCCGCCAAGTAGCTAATATCCCCTCTGACATATTAAAGTTTAAGTTAATACCTGTTTTGGCAGAATCATTAATAAATTACTTGAAAAAGATTATCTGGATCATCATTATTTGTTGCCAGTCAGAAAACACATCTTCTCTGAAAAAGTAAGTAAAATCTTTTCATAACTCTTTTTCAGTTGTTTTGAAAAGTGGTAAGTCACCCGTCCTGCAAACAGGAAACCTGGGTTCGTATACGGGCTGGGGGAATGAGCTGCCAGTGTTCGTCATTAGGCAAGACCTTCATGTTACTTGATGTAGCCCACTGCTCCCAAGGGGATGGGTTAAATGCAGAGTTAATACTGTTGCTCTGTATTTGTGACAGTGTAATGACAATAAAACACTGGGGGGGAAAAAAAGAAATTATCCCCTCTAACATTTCTTTTTCACTGGGAGCTACACGGTCAGTCAATCGAAAATTGTTATAAAAAGCTGATTTTTTTAGCTGTTACCTGAGTTACATGACTGTTTAGTTATAAAACTTATTGGTTGTATCACAGTGAAGGGATCCACAACTAGTTGAAAATGGTGGCCTAAATATCTAATTTTCCTATTTACTGAAAAATTGTTTTATGTGATATGTTAAAACGTATACATACTATAAAAATTGTATATCCTTTTACTCGTGTTCGCCATTTTTTTCACCTGGTTTGATGATGGGGAAGTACTTAATGAACTGAAGCAAATGTGTAAAATGTCAGATTGTGTCGCTGCCTGTAAGTTTCCCTTGCAGTTATACATGAGATATTCGTTTGGAGTAAATGTAATTAGCTTTGGATCTATTGTTTACTATATTAGTTAGAGCTAACACCATCAGCAGAAAATTAATGTAAAGTAGGAATCAAATCGAACAATAATGAATGACTGTTTAATTTGGCAGTGAAGCACATTTCAGTTGTAACCAATCATGCTAATATATCTGAGATGTTTTATCTCAATGCTAACCATACGCAGCTTCAGGTAGAAACTAGCTTTTTGTGTCATAACTAGCTCTCTGTCTGGATTGCATATATAAGAATCAGTCACACAAACACAATCTACGTTGGCCAACCCGTCCCTCTTGCTCTATTTAGTCATCTTTATCTTCATCGCCTGTTGGCCATTGGTGTAATTTTTTATACACCTGTTTCATTTCCATAACTCCCTAATGTCTTATAAGACATTTTACTTTATTTCTTCCACAAAGAGAAACAAACAGAAGCTACCGATGAAGGTAATTTATTGGAGACAATTGCTGACATTTACCTCTCCTCTTTCCCAAGGTATTGGACTATCTGGATGTTCATGGCCGTCTCTGTGAGAGGGGCTTTGATGCCAGTGCTGTGGAAGAGTGTTTAGAGATGTACCACTGCTCAGAGGAAAAGGTTTGTCTTTTCTTGAGTTCTTTCTTTATTAGTTTATTTGTAAGGGATGGTACACATCAATTAATATTTCTGTCATTGTGTCAGTATTTATATATATATATATATATATATATATATTAGTGCTGTCAAAATTATCGCGTTATTAACGCGTTAACGCGAGGCCATTTTAACGGCGATAATTTTTTTAACGTGAGATTAACGCTATGTGGTTTTATGGTACAATTTTCCAAGTACATCCCGCTGCAGCCTGCGGGAAGGCGGGGCTGTTTTCCCCCAGTCTATGCATTTCTCATAGGCTTCGACAGCGGAGCTCCTCAAGGGAAAAAGACACTCATACACTGGGTGACGCTAGTGCCTTTTCTTTAAGCCCCACCACCAACAAACAAGTTGAGTGTCTGGTAACTAGTAGCAACCTGCAATACGCTGAGAAAACAGATTACTGAGGTGAAATGGAATCTGCTACGGCACTCTTGCTGTCTGTGTACGCAACAGGTCGGTATCGTGTGTCTGTGTGTGTGTGTGGGTGGGTGTGTGTGTGTGTTCTCATTTTTGTTAAGAGGCTGAAAAGTAACTTTCTAGAGCATAGACTCCATCTAGTGATGTCGGTCTGTTGATTTTGATGTATTGATTGAAAATTGTTCATTATTATCTTGGTTAATTAACATCTAATGTTAACTCTACTAAATTTTATAGCAGTAGGGTAAAATGCTTGTCTTTGTTCAAAAGACTGTATTAACTGTAAAGACTGTCTTTTACATCAGCTTGTTTTCAGGGCCTTTTTTTTGGCTACATATTTGTTATTTTTTGCTACATGCCTCCCCATCTTCTTGCCATATGTTTCTATGGCATAAATCAGTATCTGTGACCTGTTTTCATTTTTAAAAAAGAACATTGGCACAAACCTAGCCTGTATGTATTTTTTTGTATGTCATCGAGAGTATTTAAATGATTTTCAATCAGGAAAAAAATGTGCGATTAAAATGCGATTAATCGCGAGTTAACTCAGGCATTGATGCGATTAATCGCGATTAAAAAATTTAATCGATTGACAGCACTAATATATATATATATATATATATATATATATAATATGAAGCCAGTTTTCAGCTCTTGTTCATGGCCAATGCCAACAACATTTATAAAAAAATAAATATAAATCAAACATAGAAAATAAAAAATGAGGCTACATACTTATAAGGGGAGGTCATCATTTCAGAGAAATTAGCATAAATATGCACAAATATTTTGAAAGTAACACCCGAACCTAACATTTAACGGAGTCAGGCATCAGGAGGTTGGTAAGATCTGATGAACACATTGTTGATTTGATATTTAACTAGTTTTTTAACTGAATCCTGAATGAATTTTTTCACTGCTAATAGAACAGACTGTGATGCATTAACATTTCATCTTTGCTTTCAGGCCTTGCAGTATCTTGAGCTCATGTCCAGATTTGGTGAAATGGGGTTTGAGAGAGACGCCATCAAAGAGGTTCTGTTGGTACACAACAACGATCAGGACAAGGCTCTGGAGGATCTGATGGCGCGTGCCGCCGCAAGCTGAGCCAAGGCAGAGGGCAAGCCAGCGCTCTACCCTGGTCATCTGTCACCGCTCCCATCCTCGAGTCCTTTTCCCTCTGCCTACTTTATCTCACTACTCCCTACCCTTTTGCCTTGGATGTGGGAAGGACACCTGGGAGGCGATTCCTGTCTGTGCTAAAACATACCATGCTGCAGCACTTCTGAAAACTGTGTGCCTAGATTGGATTGAGTTTACCTGTACCAATACTAAATGCTGATTTCAGGTACCGCTGTGTTATTGGAGTTTTTGATGACTGAGCTGTCATTTCGATGCTACTCTTTGCTTCCTCCTGCTGCAAAAGCAAATGGGGAGGAGTTAGTGGCAGGCTCTGTGCACATCATGGGGAGACTTGAGGGAACTTCAAGAAAACTCTTAAATAACAAAGCTGCCATCTTCCACTGCTTGTTGCAGGCGTCGCACATGGTGATGGGTGTGAAAAGGTCGAGAGAAGGCCCAGTTTGGAATTAAACCAGCTCAACGTAAAAAAAAAAAAAAAAAAAAAAGGCACAATTACCGTACAGAGCTGACTCTCAAGAAGTGCCCTCTGAGCTGTTGTGCCCTGGACCTATATCTGTTCTTTATGCTTTCTTACATTCATGTCTTACTTGTTTCTGTTCAGTTTGGACATCAATTCTTGTCAGTTTAAAGGTTGCATTTATATAATTTCTGTTATAGGAATTTGATTATAGACCATTAGTCATAAAAACTCTGTTTGTGAAAGAGTGCCCTGCTGCGCTCCTCAGCCTTCACTGGGGAAAAAAAAAACCTTGATACAGTGGGAAATGTGGAATCTTTTTTTCTAAAACAAGTACAGTATATCCATTGCCCCAGTGTCACTCATACAACAGGTTTCACCATTCTAATATTTAAAATTCTACACTGACACTTTGAGTTAAGATTTATGAAGAGTTTGGTGTGATTATGTAAGATATGTCAACGTACAAATGTGACGTTTACAGACTGGAAAACATGGAGGCAAAAAGATGTGAGGGTTCTTTTTTTTTGCAGCCAAATCATAGTGCAATAGAGACATTTCATTTGTTATGACTGTTGACTTGCACTTTGAGCCTCCAAAAATGTTGAAAGGAATGGTCTGTAAAGCCTTACTGGATATGCGGTTGAAAGAAAAGTTTCTATTTTATTGATTTCTGTCGTTTTCTTCCTTACTATCAAACCAGAGGGATGGAGAGTTGATTTTCCTCTAATGTATTTGAACATTTATGTGGCGTCTATTTTTTTGTTTTTAGTTACATTTTTTTTTTCTGATTGGATGATCATCAAACAGGAGAAAATAATTTTTATTGCTAAGTGTCAATGGGCTTTTGAAACAATATTTTCTCAACTTGAGTAGCAGCAGGAATGACTGAGATTTACATTTACATGGTATAGTTTATTGATATGTGAGATGTATCAAGGCCATCATAAGCGATTAAAACCTTAAAATGAAGAAAAATAGGTTCCCAAAACTGGCTCTGTGCCTCAGTGGGGCCCAGTATATCATCCATTGTTCAAAGGCAAGCACTCTAATCTATATAAGGCAGCAGATTCCCTCAATATGAGTCTAGTAAAAAGTAAAAAGGCTGTCGTATCGCACAACAAAGGGTAGCACATGTGTATAACATAATCGAATTGTTTTTATTTAAAAAAGATGAGCAACAGTTTTCTCATATTGTTGCTTAATTTAACATTAATTTGTATGATAAACTTAACATTTATACTAAAATATGCACATCAGTAAAAGAAGTGTTAAAAAAAAATATAGATTTTAATATATTGACTTATTTAGGTGAAAAAGGCTTTCCGAACCAACCTGTCACTGTTATAAAAGGATTCAGCTGTAAATATCTAGAGTGGCTGGGTTTAGGTTCATTAGCAATACCCAGACCTTACTATGGCCATATCTGTAGAATCAGAGTCGTATTAATAGAATACATCAAATGGAAGTAGGACCAAAGAGAACAAAATTAGAACAAATGTGAAACGTCAGCCTACAGTGAGAGTCCATCTTTCAAAAATGGCCGACACTGGAAAGACTAGCCTACCAAAACTATTGTAAGAGGACTTCGATGACTCATTCAGGAAGTTTCCACCCAGCCCTCAAGATCGGATCTGATGTACTTCAAGCCTCACCTGATCACAGTTCCTAATTCAGTAGTTTGAGAGACACTGACTCAGTGGCAGACATCCAAGGCCAGAACCACTGCTGACAAAAAGATCCTAAAGAATTGTCTTACGTTCTCCTCTGCAAACACTAAGACCTGCATAGTGGTGATAGTTTCATGATACGTAGGACAGTTTAAGGAGGAATTTCTTTTAACCTTTACCTAAAAATCCTCCCAGAGATTGCCTGACCCATCAGTTTGTGACCAGAAGCCAAAGGGACACTTAGGTCATGCAAGATGAAAGAACAGCAAATAGTGCGGCGCCCTTGTGGCCTAGTTAAAGCTCCAATTTAAACATGCTGTTGTGGCATCAAGAATCACCAGAGGTGACTGAACATGAACATTGAATCAAACTTCCCCCACAGCAGTGTAAGAGACTCACTTTCAGTCATTGCAAACACTAAATTGAGTTGTTACTGCTTAAGGTGGTAAAAAAAAAAAGTATAAAATAAAGGGAATAAAGGGCAGTTTGTTTTTTTTACATGGATGTATTGGTTTGAATAGCTCTTATTCATCTAATAAATTAAAACAGCTTTTTGGATTTATTAAGCTGATGCTTGTCTTTTGGGGGGGGGAAAGTATGTTTGACGAGCATTGTAAGCTTGTAAAAATGTCGAATAAATAACTAAATGTAATTTTCCAGTGCTTATCGGAGCACTGATTTACTTTACCTTATCTGGATATCCGGGGGCAACCCCAGTCACCAAACTACTGATGTTGACTTTATGAAGCCTGAGCTATTCAGACACTCTGGTAAATCTCAATAAGGGAAACCATCCCATGCCTTATTCAAACACCTGTCTTCTTGAGGACACACCAGTGAAATTACATTTTATAATGGTACTTTTGGGATATAAAAAGTATTGGAGTATAAAATACCTTTCAGACTCATAATTAGTTGGAATCCCCCGCTGCGAAATCATGAAACTTCATTTGAGTTCCTCTAGAAAGCACTTTAAGTTCTGTAGGTTTGACATGACTGACAGCTGCTCCTTCCTTTTCTATTTAATTTGAATTAAGAAACACAGAAGTGATATTATTGTCTTCACACTTAAGTTGTTTTTGACCACAGACACAAAACAAGACCGTACACTTGCCAGATTGTGCTCTGATCTTATGAGTTCTGTTTTGGTAAATACATTTTAGGTGTTAATTCTTTATTTTTTTTTTTTATATTTCCATGTCATCACAAAGCAAATCTAAATAGGATCTGAGATATGTTAATGATAAAGCCAGAGCTTGTTGAGCTCAGTGTTTCTTTCTATACTCACTGATGTGTTTCCGAAAACAAAATGTTCAGTTTTCTGTTAAATTATTTGAAAAATCCAACTGATTAAATGTGCTCATCTTTTCAACAGAGTGAGGCTCTTTATTTTTTATATTTTTTTCTCAAGCTTCATGTTTTGTTTTAAGAATGTTTAAGATGTAAAAATAAACCTTGCAGATAATAACAAATCTCTTTGTTTTGCATTAATGCAGATTAAATGATTTCCTTTCAATTCAGCTGACAAGACAGCAACAATACAGTTGATTGTGTGTCTAGTTATTGTCCTAAATAGCTGGAAAAATCCAACTGTAAAGAGCTGACCAGCAGAAACAATCTAAAGAGCAGATGCAACCTGTCTGCAAATAAGAATCTGGGAAAAGCAGTATCTGCTAACAAGAAGGTTTCAGTAGCCATTAGTTCAGTCCAACTAATTTTTTATTTATTTTTTATTACTGATGATATATATTTTTAAGACATCATTAGAAGACTACAGAAGGCCACTTTTGTTTTCATAAAGCAGGACTTTGACACTAGAATAATAAAAAAAAGGCCTGTTGTCCAACTTTGAGAAATACGTTTTAGACTTTAAATGACTAAAGTTAATATACAGACAATGGCTGCCTTTTCATTTGTTATGTATTCAGTTCGAAATTTGCTCATTTAATAAATTTTTGCTTGAAAAACCACATTGTTTTATGCATTAATTCAGGCATAAAAAAAAACTGTTAAATTTGTTGTCCACATAAAATATGGCCATATTAACTGATCATATTATCTGATCCTGAATGTCAAAAAGTATATTTTAAAAGTAGTGGAGGAGGCGAAGGAGTATAAATACCTTGGTGTTCACCTGGCTAAAAAAAAAACACTCGACTGGAGACACAACTGTGAAGCGGTCTGCAAGAAGGGATGCAGACTGTACTTTCTAAGGAAGCTTAGATCCTTTAGTGTTTTTATATCTTCTCTAAGTCTGCTGTGGAGAGTGTGATCACTTCTGCCGTCATCTGCTAGAGTCACAGCATCAAAGCAAATGATTCAAAAAAGCTCAACAAAGATAAGAAAGAAGAGCAGCTTTGTTCTAGGAACTCCTCCAGAACANGGGTAACAGCATCAAAGCAAATGATTCCAAAAAGCTCAACAAAGATAAGAAAGAAGAGCAGCTTTGTTCTAGGAACTCCTCCAGAACATTTGGAGATTATTTCCCAAAGAAAAATAATTTATAAAGTGAAGAATATTATGGACAGGTCGCCAGTCTATTGCATCAGAGTGTCTTCACTCAGAGGCTTTTCCAGATCCGGTGCAAGACAGACCGGTACAGGAGATCCTCTGGTCTACAGCTATCAACACCTACAACAACTGCTTAAAAAAAAAACAACAACAACAAAAAAAAAAACATATGAGTTACTGTAACATTTAATTTCTGTTCAGGATTAGTAAAGTATTTCTGAATTGAAGTGTATGCCACCTTAGTGGTAATTTCTTGGGGAAGCATTAGTGCTTTATTGAAACAGTGATTTGACACCAGCATCACATGGAATAGATGACGTTTAATTGATGAGTATAGCCTGCAGAGACAATATTTGCTCTGGTGGTAAACATGTGGTGGTTATGCAGTAGCACAACCCAACATTGGATTTTTGTTTGTCAAAAAAAGTGGCCTACAGTGGGGGAAATGCATATGTCCCAGAGAATAAAACACAAGGCTGAAAAAAAATCTCTAATCTCTATCTCTAAGCATAAAAGACTTAGACAGATTTATTTTGTCATTTTGTGTACACGAATGTAAGCAAATAGAAATTTCTTTAAGAACAGCTTTCCAGACAAATTCAGTTTTTTAAAGCGCAGCCTTGAAAACAGTAAAACATAAAAACAGTAATATAGATATATGACTGGATATTTAGAGTTCTAACATTCTAGTTTTTTTTTTTAAATAAATGATAAAATATTATAAAATACAAAAAAAAAACATTTCAGCAAATTAAATTAAATTAAATTAGTTTAAACTAATAAAAAACAACATAAACATCTTTAAAATGAATAAAGGGTGTACCCATCATTAAGAAAGCCGTAATTTCCTTTTATCTCCCAGAAAATGTGACGTCATTACGTAAGTGACGTCATTACGTACAACGTCCGACCTTGTTGTTGTTGATGTTGAATTTGTGTGCGGCTGCGCAGTACCCAACGCTTGCCATTGCCGTTGACACCGTTTGGCAGGAATAACCGATACAAAGCAGAAACGGGATAATTTCTACGGACGCTGGGTGATATTGTTCAGGAGGCGGAGCTGCATATTTATCATAATCTTTACCGTAAAAGCTCTGACAGAATTGACCCTTATGTGATCGCCTTACCTCATCGTTGGGCACAGCCAGCGAGGGCCGAGGAACAAAATAGCATATCGCCATTGAATGACCCAGTACCCAGTGTTTATTTTACCCTCCATGTGGGTGAAGGAACTGTGTGTGTCAGATTATGGCGAGAAAAACAGTTAGCAGGAAAAGGAAGGCAGGAGAGCCGAAGGACCAACAACAGGTAGGCGGAAACCGGTTGTGAAAATTAGCATGCTAATATTCTATGTGCTAGCCAGTGTTAGCTTATAAAAGCCTTATTATAACCCGTCATATTTAGCTGCTTCACCGCTATACTGAATGCACATTAGCTAGAACTCACAAAAACGGAGTTATATAAAGAGAGTAATTATCTATCCATTTGAGTGTAGCCTTTGCGAATGTTAGCTTGACATTAGCCAACGGCAATCCGTTATCGTTGGAAAGCTAACGTTAGCTCAGATGCCCAGTTGCGATGAGGATTCAAATTCAACAGCTGTTTTTTTGCAATTGATTTGTTTTATATCCTTATAATAAGAGTGATGGCCTTTTCTTGAGTACCTCATACGAACATTTCAACGCAAAAAAAAAAGAAGAAATTCCTATTGTAATCTTAAACTGGAAAGCATTTTCCTAAACGTCAGCGTTAGTCAATCCGGTTAGCCGAGCTACCTTCTACACCGTGACTCACTGTAATTAATTAGTCAGTTTAATTGTTCCCTAATACCATAACATCTACAAGGAGATCATAAATGCCAGACAAATGCTTAATTACAGCATGTGTTTACCAACGCCATGCTGCATTTCCTCTTAACTGTATTTTTTTTTTTTTATCAATAATGCACTAAAATGCGTTTGTCTAATCCGATAAAAAAGTGGGTCACTTAGAAAGAAAATATACACCTTGAACAATCATGTTTTTTTTAATAGTGTTTGACTCATAAAGTGAGATTAAGTGCCTTTGTAATGTAAATGTTAAAATTTTCATATTTCCTTTCCTTTTTTAATTTCATCTGATAAACCAACACGTAGTAGTGCAGTCTGAAAAGCTTTACAAGATAGATGAGTGAAACCCCTTGACTCTGGTACCCCTAAATTAACCCTATTAACTCTACTAGTTGGTAAATATAGTGCGCAGTTGTTTAATTACAGTGGAAATCGACCTGCTATTTCAAAGTTCATAACATTTTTTAGATGTCGCTTCAATTCAAAAATCCCTAAATGATCCCAAAAGAAAAAATAACCATTTAAGGGGTTTCTGAAGGCTCTCTTGTATGAATGTCTCATTTACTTATTTTATTTTTTCCAGTTAGAAATGTTTCACTAAGTTTTGTCTTAACCACTTTATTGTTATTTTTAAATGCAAACTAACCTTTCTTGAATGGCCAAAATTGTGTTTGCACTGGAACTCTCCTTTTATCTATAAAAAGATTCCTTGACTTCTCTTTTCCCTTTTCCACAGCTGGGTTGGTGTCAAGCGCCACAAAAGCGGATCCGTATTTCTTGTTCATCGCGGCATGCCCAGGAGTGGGGGTGCAGCCAGCGCTCTGTCGTGTGTGCCCTCCGTGGACGGGAGTTCAGACCCCAGCAGCAGCATGAGCTTCAGCTTCAGCGGAGCCTGCGGGGCTTCGCTGCAGGCAAGCTCCCTGGAATCCTCAAGGAGAAGGAGTTTTCTCTGGGACGACTAAACAAGGTGTTCGCATCACAGTGGCTCAACCATAGGCAGGTGGTGTGTGGAACCAAGTGCAACACGGTAAAATAACCCAGTCTTTGCCGTCTGTCATTGTCGATGTTCTAAAGTTCCTCGGGTTGACCGATTGGATGTTCTTCTTTATTTGCAGCTGTTTGTCGTGGATGTCCTGACAGGACAAATAACACGCATTCCTATGCTGAAGGACAGGGAGTGTCGTGATGCAGGCCCTGGGATGGTAGGCCCTATGACGACGGGACGCCGCTATTTCCCAACAGGGGGCTCTCATGACCGGCTGGACCAGCAAAGTTGTGGCATACATGCAATTGAACTCAATCCCTCAAAAACTCTGCTTGCCACTGGAGGAGATAACCCCAATAGCTTAGCTATCTACCAGCTGCCAACACTGGACCCTGTGTGTGTTGGAGATGTAAGTATCTCCTTAGTTTTGATCCTTATAAATATAAAATAAAAAAAATTCAGCTTGTTACAACATGTAAGTTTACGGCATGACTGATAAAACAAGGCGCTAGTTCTCCATCACGCTTCAATAACCCAATTTATAAATCTTAAATTAATTTATGTCTTTAATGATCAAATGTGAAGTGAAGTCACATCGTTTTTAATGTTGAACATTAAGACTAATTCTACTCAGTCTACCCTTTGTGATGTTTGCAGAAAAAATGCCACTGCACCATTTTAGCTCATGGGTCAGTCTGTCCACATATGGATATCTATGGACAGTTAAAAGTGCAATATTTTCAAATTGCATAACCCTGCCTAGATTTTTTTCAAGATAACTAGAAAAAGAAATAGTTTTAGTTTAGTGCTAGTCAGATCTTTTATGAACAGGTATGTCACCATACAGTAGTTATTACAGCATTATAACCAGTTGACTAGGGATGCACGATATTGGGATTTTGGCCGATATCCGATATGCCGATATTTTAAAACTCATGTAGCCGATAACCGATATCGATACTGATGTTAAAGCTGGACAAAAATAAGTAGTCATTAAAAATAGCAGTTCTGTTATCCATTTCTGACACTTAGAAAAATAATATACTCAAATATATTTTCATATGCTGATATCAAATTGATTTTTAAAACTGCGATATCGATCTATTTTACTTTCAAAATCTCGTGTAAATTTCATCGTTCTGTTACAAACTCGTGATATTTTGCAAATTCTTGTGAGATTTTGTTAGTAAAATAGATCGATACCGCGTCAATATATCAACATATAAAAATATGGCAACATTTCGTGAATTTTCGTAGCATAACGATGACATATAGCAATATTTCATTAGTAAAAGAGATTGATATGGTGTTTTCAAATGGCAATATATCAGCATATATTGTGATATTTTAATGTATCAATATTTTTTCCCTCGTCTTTAGAAGTTTAAAAGTCTGTAAAAAAAGAAGTTTTTGAAGAAGAAGAAGTAGTATTTATTTATTTATTTTTTTTAGACTTTAGAAACTCAGAAGCTGATCAAATATCGGGTTAAATATCGGTGGGGTGGCCGATGTCCGATATTCACTTTTAAGGCCGATACCGATAGGGGCCGATTATATTGTGCATCCCTACAGTTGACCCTAAATTAGGATAACATCCCCTCCCTGTGGAACATTCTTTGCCCTCCATCTAAAATAGTAAAATCCCCCTTACAAATTGTAACCAGTTTTTTTTAACCAGCAGACTGGTACTCAACTGACGCAGAAACAAAACTTAAAAACTGAATCGTAGAGCTTACCAGGTATTTCCATCATATGAACTCATTAACTGTCTGATGTGGCAACATAAGGATAAAGATCATCGTCAAGCAGAAGAAAGAAAAATGGCTTTGTTTTGTTTTTTAAACTAAAAAAAAAAAAGAAAATGTAGCCTGCATAAGCATCCCGAACCAGTAATTTGTACGAGCCTTTATTTTTGTTCCAACTACAGTTATAATGTTTTGATAAGAGTGTGATGGTGGTGCAGGGGTTAAACCTGTGGCCCATGTACAGGGGCTTTGGTCCTCAACACAGCTGATCTCTGATCCAATTTATGGTCTGCCTACTTTAGAGAAATTAAATTAAAAAAAAAAACAAATGCCTCTAGAGCCTTAAAAAATCTTTTAGGGTACATCACTACAAACTTCACACATTTAGACTCTGAAATTTAGTAAAAGTGGATTTAGAGCATCTATAGACCAACAAATTTCTGTCCAAAGTGTGGTCTGGGGACCATTTGCTGCACCTCTGAGTGATATCAGGTGGTCCTTGATCGTGATTCAAACATGACATAAAAAGGTTTTCCAGCTCAGACCCATGCAAATTAAAATCAACACTGCAGGAAAATTAAATAATAAGGGACAAAACACATTTTATCAGTCATGTTCTGCTTTTGGTTTTATTCAATTGCAAATAGGCAATTCGGCTGCTTTTTTCACTTTCTCATTTCCCAGCAGATTATTGTACGTTAATATCTGGCATGCTCTTCTCCATTTTCAGCGGATGGATTTATCAGTGCTGCGTGAAACTTTTGGATTTTACTTATTTTACTAGTTAATTGACTTTTGAAGTCAGTTATTTTGAAGGCAATTCAGGAGGAAATTGGTTGATTATAATGTCACATTTACAGATTTATGTTTCAGTTAAAAAAGAAGAAACACGACTACACAAATATGAATTAGGGGGTTTCCGCGGGTCATTGAAAATTATTAAAAGTCATTAAATTATTATTTTTTTAATTAAGGCTTTAATTGGAAATTAAAATTCATTAAATGTGATTATTGTGGCATTTAAAATTCTTCATTTGAAATAAAAATACATTTATTAAAACAATTTCCTCAGATATATTATCTCGCAATATGTTTGCGCAGATCTGCTTCGGGTTGATCGTAAAGCCGTATGTTCGGAAAAGAAGCTTGAGGTGGAGAAAAAGCGAGAGAATAGGAAAATGCAAATATCAACAAAAGTGGAGAGTCATGGGTAATTGTTGTTGGCATTAAAAAACATTAAATTAGAGTTACTCATTCCTGTATAAACCCTGGAATTACTGTATTTTAAATCTATGCCAGTATTGAATATTAAAGAAAGTAGGTGACAAGACAATATAGGTTTGATCTAAAGAGTCTCAAAGGAAGCAACATTAAATGAGAGACACTAGCTTCACCTTTGAACTAAAAAATACAGGTTAGCTGTTTGAGTAAATGTTTGTTCTTTTCAAATGAAAGTTTATATTTTTATGTGTGCATTAGAGACAAATCAGTTTTATTTTTTTGCTTTGCATGTTGGCTCTGCCCGGACTGTGGGTCCAAATGTTTTTCCAGCTAATACTTAACCCTTTTTTTTTTTTGCCTCATCTAAAACTCAAGCAAAGATGACTGTAAAGTCCCATATTCTCTGGAACACAGCTGTCTTAACAGTTAAAGAGATCATAACAAAATTACCCATTAAACTGTACAGTCTGCACCTTTTTTTTTGTCTATTGTGAGGAATACAGTGGAATATTCTACCCCTTTGTTTCAGGCACATACGGCTCGGTGCAGTTACCTCTGAAGCACGTAGAGATTGATTCAAGGGCAACTGCGGGAAGGTCTCATTCAGAAACTTGGTGAAATAATTGATGTTTCAGTGCTATGACCGGCTGACCAATTTTACCAAAAAAAAAAGTCATCATTACAATTAGTTTTCACCAATATTGCGATTTTTATTGCGATTGACCTTTGCACTAACCCCAAGCTTGTAGACGTTTCACCACAGGCTTTTAGTTTTTGAAAGGACTCCATTGTTTCAGGATTTTAGTGTAACCTTTGTGTGAAAAGTGCTTATTTCTACTTCCATGCATGAATCTGCGTGGTAACTGCCACTCTCTTGACCTTTCTGTGTGATGGCGAACCCGCTTTAAGCTTTTTATTGCTACTTAAACAGTTGGAGTAAGAAATTTAGGGTTTTAATCTCGAGTTAAATTGAGTGATCTGCAATTTAAAAATTGTATTTTATTAAATTGAGGTTCTATTGCAAATGCAAAAACAGGTCACTCAACCTACAGTTTATGCAAATTCTAAATGAAAATAAAGAAAATAATAAAATGGGCTGATAATTAGAAGATTTTCTGCTGGAAAAATTTGGGATTTTTGTTGTTATTATTAGTAAAGGCATCACACAGGTCCAGGATGTAAACCTTGTGGCTACATTGCCATGGGAAAAACTATAACAATTGTAAAAAAAACACCATCTTATTTGAGATGCCTTCTTTTTTTTATTTCTTTTTTTTTTTAATTATCTCGTCATTCCCCGTTGCATTGAGCGGAAAAAGTGACAATGATAACTTGATGTTTCAGAACCTGTTTTGACATCTACATACAATTACAGTTTGATAAAGCTTTTAACTCCGATGTAGAGTTTTCTGCTCATAGAAGAATGTAGGAATTTAGCACATCAATGATTAATACTATTTCAAGCTTCATTTTGAGTTAAAAAGTACAAAAGTTACATGAATAATTGTCTTGTTTTCCAGGATGGCCACAATGACTGGATTTTCTCCATAGCATGGATCAGTGACTCCATGGCTGTCTCTGGTGAGTGAGCGTGTATGAACTGTGAACCCTGGGCCGTCAGTAAAGCTAGCAGGGACAAGCTCTCTCATTTCAAGCTGCTGTGGTAACCACTTAAAAAAAAAAACTACTCTCTGCTATCACATAATCTGCTGTGCTCGCTTTCAATTGCAGGGTCCAGAGATGGCTCCATGGGCCTGTGGGAGATCACAGAGAAGGTAATCAATCAATCCAAGAGGAGTCCGAGTGACGACACAGTGCCCTCCTATGTCCACATCTCCCACCGTGCCCTGAAGGACATTCCCAAGGAGTATACCAACCCATATAACTGCAAAGTTCGAGCTCTGGCCTTCAACAACAGTCACAAAGTAAGACCCCTCTGGGTGCATACTTTTTTTATGTTCTCAGGAGCCCAGATGAAATAAGATCTCACACTTCGAGCTTTAAAAGATCATTCATAACACTTATAGCCAAATATCTTCATAAAACAGCTTAAAGGTATAGAGAATGATCTTTTATTTCAGGTTGGATCATCTGAATTATTGTCAATCATTCTGGTGATATGTTTACATAAGGTCGTCCTACGTGCTTGTCCCGTTAGCTTTTCTGCGCATGCGCACTCTCATTCGTATATCTGTGGTGAGCTACAGTTTCAGAGAGTCATTGAAGCTCACCTTTCTCAGTGATTTAGGGGTTAGAGCAGACGTTCGGACACAGTAAGCTTGTATGAGCTATGAGAACAGCAACTTTTAAACGGCGTGCACATGGAGAAATGGGCTTATGCACACTCCTACATGTGTAGATGATTCTCTGTCTTCTTCATCTCGCTGTGGGGTTAATATCAGCACAACACTAGGTTTTATTTTTTTTATAAACTGGAACACAAAACATCCATGGAAACATCAAGAACTTTAAGTCTGTGGGAAGTGGTACCTCTCTTCCTTTAGGTTTCTGTTCCCTCCTATCCTAGTTATTTATGCCTTGCCTTCCTGTGTTGTTTTTCCATTTTAGGAGCTGGGTGCCGTGTCCTTGGATGGTTATTTTCATCTCTGGAAAGCAGAGCATAACTTGTGCAAGGTAAACATGCTGATTCAATCATTTGCTCTGTTCTGTAATTTGAAGCATAAGTTTGCTCACCTGTGTACTAAGATGATTTCCTCATGTCTTTATTTTCTATACTTGCTCTCTACATTTATGGAGCATCAGTAACAGATGTTGCTGGATGGATTTCTTTTTTTAGTGTTGAAATTCTTGCTGTTTTCCATCCTCTCTCTAGATACTGTCCACCAAGCTGCCTCACTGCAAAGAGAATGTGTGCTTAGCATATGGGCAGGACTGGTCCGTGTACGCCGTGGGCTCTCAGGCCCATGTTTCCTTTCTGGATCCACGCCAGCCTACGCACAACATCAAGTCTGTTAGTTCTAGAGAGAGAGGAAGTGGTAAGTGAGCTGTGGCAGAATTAGAAGATGCAAAATCATACTTTTACTGATATTCAAGTATTTAATACTCTGTAAAGAACTGTTTTTTTTTTTTTTCCATTTTAAAGATGTGGATTTATGGCAATCTTGAATGCTTAATCAAAATATTGTACTTCATATTGTTTAAATATAAAAAACAAAGGTTTGGTGCTCTGAAGTATTTCCTTCAAGTGCTTTGAAGTATTCAAACTGTTATTTCAACATGTTTCATCTGGACTTTATGTTGAGGGTCAACATAAATTAGTTTAGAGTTTTAAAATAGACAAAAGATACAACTAATATCATAAAAATGTGTCCTGCATTTATATTTAGCCTTCTTGGGTCAATAATTTGTAAAATTCAATTCTGTTTATTTATATAGCACCAGTTCAAAACGCATGTCATCTAAAGGCACATTGCAGAGATAAAAATCCCAAGTGCCACTGTTTTTGGCTTTGTCTGTTCCAGCTTTTCGACTATGACTGGACCATTCTGTAACATAAGATAAGAGTATCTCCATAGCGGGAATAGAAATTTTAAATGCTGCTCACCTAAGACCAATAGGATAAAATCTGGTCAGATCTAAGCCTTCCATCACTCGGTCACAGTTTTCTCTACATGTCTTGTTCCAAGGACTTTTGCTGCCTTTCACTAATGCATAGCTTTGTCTTTATGCAGGAATCCGATCTGTGAGTTTCTATGAGCACATTGTGACTGTGGGTACTGGCCAGGGTTCTCTTCTCTTCTACGACATCCGGGCTCATAGGTTCCTAGAAAACCCTTTTAATCCATCCAGCGGATATCGGAAGTGTCCCACAGATGGCATTCTTAAACTAACCACAGGGAAAGGCTGGCTGGTAAGAATTTTATTTTTAGATTTTTTTCATCAGTTTTTTTCCTTAGCAAAACAAAATGTAAAACAAAAAACAACAAAAAGAAAAGATCTTATTTCTCTCCTTCTCTCGTCCTTCCGGTTTGTGTTGCTTTCAGAATCACGATGAAACATGGAGGAGTTACTTCTCTGACATTAATTCCTTCCCCAACGCTGTGTACACCCACTGTTACGACGACTCTGGTACCAAGCTGTTCGTAGCTGGTGGGCCGCTCTGCTCTGGCCTGCATGGAAACTACGCAGGACTTTGGAGCTAGCCTCTTCCTCCTCCTCATTTGCCTCCTTCATCACATTCTAATATGTGACAGAAGTCTCTCCATTGTCCTCCCTCCACGAGTTCATTCGTATTATTTTCACTATCCATGTTCATCAGATGATCTGTTTTTCACATTTGGACTCAGGAGCATGGTGTTTCATAAGTTAATATTGTTGCTGTGTATAATTGTTTCCACTTTTATTTTGCTTATCTTCCCTGTAATGATATCTTGTCACATTTTATCCCCCCTCCCTCCCTTTATATATATATATCTATATATAGATATATATGTGGATAGATATGTATATAGAAATGTTAAATTACCTAATAATTTAAAGAGCTACAAAGTCTGCCACTGAGAAACTCAGATTTTGAAAATAAAAGTATTCATTTTAACATCGTTTATACATCTGCATCCAACCTGCAGGGATTACGCTGTGGTCTTTGGCTTGCTTATTTTTTTACTCAAGGATAGTATTAATTGCTGCTTTCTCTGAGTGACTTTGTAAAAAAAAAAAAAAAAACAAGAAAAACACAAACAAAGAAAAGTAGAATTCATACATCGTTTGTTTTTGTTTGTTAGCATTAATGGAGAGCAATAATGAAAGATGCCATTCATGTAGATGGGCTGAGTGAGGGTGCAGTTTGAAATCTAAGAAGGATCAACAATCGCAAAGAACTTCTTTCCTCTGCTTTCAGACGTCAAACGAAGAACTGCATCTTGTCCGTTTGTTTTTTGGTCTGGGATTTTAAAGAGGGGAAAAAGTTAATTGATCACTAATTGATCATTGCAGTATTGATGCTCTGACGTAATGCATTTAATTTCTTTTTCCACTGTAATCTGAACCAATCCTGATGATCTAATTTACTTTATCTGGATCTATATTTTATGCTATTTTACCTTCATTTACTCATTTAGGATTGTTTATCTGATTATTCCATTTGAGGATAGCTTTCATAACATATCAGATATGATGATCCATCAGGAACAGAGATGATCTGTAGAAGTTTTTGGACAGAGTGAATTCTTCAGGCACATACATACCTTTCCCCATAGCCGCTCATCCTTTCCCACCACCAGGGAGTGGCTGTGTTCCCCCGTATTATATGTAGAATCAGGGTGGGCTTCAGCTTCGTATTTGCCTTCCTCGGGTCTTTCTGTGAAAGACTGCCACAGAATTAATTATTGGTTTCCTTTTCTACATGAAGCAAAACAATTCTGAATATTACCTTAACAACCAACACTTTAAAGTGTATTTTATATATATATATAAATGTGTACATGTGTGTTTGTAAAATACATTAAGGACAGTCGCATACATTTTCTGTGAATGTCCAAGAAATTGTGTGGATCGATCTGTCTCCTTGACACTTTTTATATATATATATATGTGTGTATATATATATATATATATATATATACAAGCCTCATGAATGTTTTTACCAATGACTGATACATACACCTTGGGGGGGGTCAGGAATCAAATTCTTTAAAGAGGAGTAAATAACACAATAAAATGTATATTAATGTATTTGTTGGCTTGTTTTGTTTTTTTCTAGTGATGAAGATGATTAGAGTAGAAATGTTATCCATGTTTTGGTTCAGGGGCTCCTAAAGCTGTGGTCAGATTCCACAATAAAATCCCATTTAAATGTTAAATAAGGCAAATTTTTGATGCTAGATCATCTCTATGCTTTTTTTTTTTTAACATGAAACAAAAAGTACCGATCAGTGATGATGAATATACAACATAGTTGTGGTTTTATGTTTTACCCTTATGGGATTGGTTAGTTCTTGACACATGCCAGTGCCACATAACATTGGTCCTAGCCCCTGTATTGAAAACACACTGCAAAAATTGAAACATAAGCCATTTTTTTCTTGAAATAAATATATTATTTGGTTTGAGCAAATAATGTATCATTAGACAATTTGACAAAGGAATAAGATCATTTACGAATAAAAAAAACTCAACGTATTTCAAATCTCATTATCTTAGTAAAAGAGGAAAAATACTCAGTCCTTTGGCAGATGATCATAATTACCTGATCTAATTGATTCCAAATACACTTTAACTTTTTTTTGTACTAAATTAATTTCTCATATTTACATGTGCTGATAGAAGAGGCCATAACTGATTTGTCCTTTAGAGCAATTGAATGCTTTTTACAATTGTCTTCAAGTGATTTAGAAGTTACAGAAAGTTTTAGGCTTCAGTCATATGAAGATAGGATCCCAGTTTCCATCTGTTCAATCAGGATCTGCAACATTGGCTTTGTGACTCACTTAAATATAGTAAAAATTATTGCTCACTCATTAAAGACCCATTTCTTTTTATCATAGAGAGACAATGTCACCATTTTTGGCAACACTCATACCTTCACATACAGAGCACCAAACTAATTCTGGTGTATTGGATAAAATCACTAAACACCTGATCATTGAGTCTAATCTTACCCGTTTGTATAAGCAGAACAATTATTTAGAGAAAACAGGTCCCTCCTTTCTATGGAATCTACTTTCATGGAAAGAGCTGGCTTCTATTCTGTGCCTCATATGACTCATGTTGGATTTTAAACTAATGGCTGCTTCCAGACCATTGACTTCTCAAGTCAAAATCATCTTTGAGGAGGTTTTAGTGCTTTAACTAGAAACCTTGAAAATTCAAACTCTGATTACAAATATTCTCTACTCAGCTCTGTAGGTTTTCTGCTGCCACTGTTGAGCCAGCTCTTCACAGGTGGAAACACAATTTATTGATTAATTGATTCACTTTATTGATCCCACATTGGAGAAATGTACTGGTTACATCAGGTCAAATAGACAAAGGAGAAGAAGAATGTGCCAAAGGAAGAAAAAGGATAAGATATATACAGTAGGCTATATACAGTGCATTCACATAGACATATATGTGACTTTTACATATTTGCTTTTTTTTCCAAAGAGAATGAAATACAGATAAAATATACTTAAGAGTTTTAATACATCATTAATACATATCTAATACCTCGCCCAATGTAAATGTTGGCTTCGGCACAAGCAGACACTCATTCTGTATACTACTATTAAATAAAAAAACAAGCTGAATTTGAAGCTCCATATATATATATATATATAGATATATATATATATATATATATAGTGTGGAGGCGTTCAAGAAAGGCCTCAAGACATTTTTATTTAAAATGGCCTTTGAACATTAGTTAGTATTTTATCTGTGTGGTTTTATGGTTATTTTACTGTTTTGTTTTTACTACATATGTTATTTTATTGTAATGTCTCATTTTAACTATGTATGCTGTTTTTATTGTACGGTTTTGTTTTAACTATGAATGTTGTAGCTCTTTGAGATTTTTTTTAAATGTAAAGTGCAATACAAATAAAATGTATATATATATATATATATATATATATATATATATTTATATATTATTATTATTATTTATTTATTTATTTATTTTTTCTAATTTGCAAACTCATCAAAACACTGAAGCAATAATGTCAAAGGCAAGTGAAGGGCCAAAAAAGCTAAATAGCTTCGTGATGCTTGTCGGTGGAAGGCAGCAGAGCAGTGAGGAGCATCCACCGCGGCAACGCGTGTCACGTGACCACACTGTCTGCTGCTGGCCGAGGGAAGCGTGTTAGCAGGTAATAAAAACACATTTTCTTCATCCTGTTAAAGCTACGGTTAACATTCCCCCATTTAGTAGACGTTTAACTCAATTGCTCGTTCATTGGACCAGCGAACATTTGGCTCCCTTTCTCGCTATGAACGCTCCTTTTAAAGATGCCCCTTCGCTCATTTTTTTCTGTTGTCTTGAATCCCAGCGAGTAATGTCGGGATGGGATTGTGCTTAGCGAGGCCTTTTCTTTTTTTCCCCCTCTTCCATTTTATACACCTTTGTTGTTGGTAGCTTTAGACGTCAGTCTGACCATATAGTGAACGCATTTTAAAACCACCTTTGTGTGTCGTTGAATAGCAGCTGCCTTATTAAAACAGTAGTTCTATGGCCTCTGCGCTTTGGAGCAGATTTAGATAGCATCGATGCTAGTGTCAACGGTAGCATGAAGCGGCTAACGTGAAGCTAGCGAGGACAAAGGGGACGCTAGTATCAACAACACAAAAGTCGACCTGTGTCAAACTGATAGTAAAGTCGCTAAATAATTTCTTCCGGTGGGATAAACATAATTTATCTCACATTTAAGCGTTTGGGAACAACTAACGCGATAACAAGGAGCTAATATCACCATTGACTTGAAGCAACTCCAAATACCACAGAGTTGATTTTATATATATAATCTGATAAAGCTTTCAGGTTTTATAAAAAATAATACATTTTGCTGTGCAGGTTCATACATTTTTCTTGGATGTTTTTAGTCAGCGCGGATATTTAATCTCATATTTAAAAGAAAAGGCATTGATTTATTTTTTTCTCCGATATATTGCAGTTTCCTTGCTTTTGAGTGCATTGCTGATGGTAAAATATTAGAGTTATTTTATGTAAATAATAAAAGTCTGCAGGTATATTATGAAATGCTTGTTTTAGCTTTGTTCAGTGGAGCAGCCAATGGAAAGCTTTGTGTTGTCCAGCGTCACATAGAGCACGTATAGCTGGGCTGCCATTGTTCTCTGACACAAAACAAATGGGTCAGTGGGGAAATCTGAACTTATTGTTGTTTTCAGTTTAAATAGCTGTATACATTTTTCCATGGTGCATTGATCCAGGATTTTATGACCGATCTCCCATATCTTGACTATATTACCAGAATATATATATTTTTTATGTAAATTCTCCCCTTTAATGCTTTCTGGATACACTGAAACTGTGTTTAATATTAAATTATTTATTGCAAATTAAGCAGTGTCCCAGAAGCAGCCCAGATTTACAGGACATACTTTTTTTTGTTGTTGCATGCAATAAGATCCTTCAGCTGATGTTACAGATATATCTGTGAAAAATAAACACAGCATATTTTAATCTTCGTCCACACTATATATATATATATATATATATATATATATATATATATATA
>NW_015150655.1:191501-224914 GCF_000732505.1 Cyprinodon variegatus
TATATATATATATATATATATATATATATATATATATATATATAATGTGTATATGTTTTCTCTCTTTTTAAAGTTTAGGGTTAGTATGCCTAACAGATGTGTTCAATGTAAGATCCATCAGACAAAAAGATGTACTGCTACGTGTCACATTTATTTATTAATTTATTGCAGGTGCAAAGAGCCGTAACTAGGCTTTCAGTTCAAGGTGCTGTCACACGTCTGTCCTGCTGTAAACAAGGTTTTATGATTTTAAAACAATATAGATAATTAGTCGACATTTTAAAATGTCTTTAGTACTTATATTAGTAATAACGTGCTTTGCGTTATCAATAATCTGCATTTCTTAAAGATAAGTGGACCCTTACACAAAGATTTTAAAACAATCAGATTATTTCTATTTTAAAACATTAAACAATCCATGATTTATTTAGTAATTGTTTAATCTTAAACTAGGGTATACAGACTTCAAAACAAAAGATTTTATGAGAGAAAAAAACAACCCAGAACCACAGTTAAGCAGAAACTCAAAAAAGATCTACATTTTGCATTTAAGACGGGAAACCTTTTTCTTTAAAAAGATAAAACTGAATAACTTTTTTTGTCACATTCTGCGTCTGATTTCCCTATCCTTCTGCCTTAAGTTCTTCTTCCCTGATCACCAATCATGGGTGATCAATCATAAAATCGGCACCACTCTGAAATGCATGAAAATTATAGCAGTGGTACGTTAGAGGACCATACCAAAGATGTAGCCGTCTGCAAAGCTTCTGACAGAATCTTTATGTTGAATACAGATAATACTGATCATTTATTTTTAGTGTTTGAAACTTAACAAAACTTCTTATTTAGCAGTGAGGCAGGATATGTGCTCTGGGATGTGTTCTGTTTGTTCTGCATTGATGCTGTAGACTGGGGTGTTTGTCAAAGGACACTGGGTCGTTCTTCCTCCTTGACCCAGATTTTCTGCAAAGCTGTTGCGTCACCAGGCCAACTGTGCGTCTTACAGCCTCCACAAGGCCGCGATTCATTATTTGGGAGTGAGGCTCTACTGTGCTTAAAGCATCCTCTGGAGTTGGATGCTTACTGCCTTTAAACAAGGGGAAAGTTGAAGCTGTTGAAGGTGTTAATTGTGGGCAGTGTATTGATTAGCTGCCTTGATGGAAGTAATTCTCTTATCTGATTTTTCCTTTACTTTTTGCAGGTTTTTTTCTATTTTGTACATACAGAGTTTTGTATATACTGTATATGATGAGCTCGCTGGGCAGCGACAAGGCCCGGGGTCCTCGGGAAAAAGCGCTGCCAGCTGTCACTCACACTTCACAACCACAGAAGCAAATACAGGTGAGAATCCCGAAATGCCAACATAGAAAAGCTCGTAGAAACGCTCTCCTCTGAGCTCGGGAGACGGTTGGGTGAAATAGAAATAGAAATGGGCCTGACCAACCTGGCCTGTTTTGGTTTGATTGCATTTGCACAGTAAACACTCTTAATGGGCTTAAAAGAAGGGTTTATTTTTTATGTATTGTCTTTGATTTTCCTTAAGCGAATCTAATAAATGTCACAAACATACTGAGTCGTCCACACACATCCGCCTCCCTCCTTTAATGTCTGTGTCTTTGAAACAGGCTACTGCTGAGCAGATCCGGTTGGCTCAGATGATCTACGACAAGAATGATGCTGACTTTGAGGACAAAGTTAACCAGGTGTGAAACACTCAGACATTTGGTAGTTTGAGAAGCAAAGGTAGTGCCCACCACAGCTATTGACACCCCCTATCAAAAATGCTTAAAACAAATAATGCCAGCTGTGTAGTGAAACACTGAAAAGAAATCAAAACTAAATCTACAATTTATTGTGATTGATTCTTTAATTGGGGACAGTTGTTGCCACATCTAGTGTTTATTACTTTGTATTTCAGCATTTTAGCAGGAATGTTTAAATAGTTTATTTATTCCCCCCTTTGGGATCAACAAAATATTTTTGAATTTAATTGGACTTTAAAGTGTTTGCCCCGAAAAAGATCCATGGGGCCTTAGGAAGAGAAATGAACTCTCATAATCAGTGATGGCTTCCATATGTTTATCCTTAGTTTTATACTCAAGCATCCAGGTTTTAGGTGCTGAAAAGTTCAGTTTTGGTGTCCGAGCAGAATAGAATAGTTAATAATTCAACTTTATTGTCATTACACTGTCACAAGTACAGAGCAACCAAATGTACCCTTCTGCATTTAACCCATCCCTTTAGAGAACAGTGGGCTGCTATTGTGCGGCACCCGGATATTTTAGTTAATGATTTTTAGACAGAAAAGCTTTTTCCAAGCAGACCTCCCAAACAAGGCATTTTTTTTGTTTGTTTATATAGTATCTAATGGTATATTTTGAGACTTTTACATATTTGTTTTTTTTCCAAAGAGAATGAATTACAGATAAAATATATCTAAGTGTTTTATTACATCATTAATAAATATCTAATACCTCACCTAACGTAAATGTTGGCTTCGACAAAAGCATTCACTCATTCTGTTTGTATTGTTCCTTTTTTTCCAGTTGATGGAGGTGACTGGGAAGAACCAGGATGAATGCATGGTGGCGCTACATGACTGCAATGAGGATGTTAGCAGAGCCATCAATTTCCTCCTGGAGAGCCCTTCGGACATGGTAAACGACAGCTTGTTCCATCTAATTATAAGGATCGGCTCATTCAGTGTTAATACTAAAGTTTATGACTAAGTATCCTCATTAAACAATGTTTCATTTTAACTGAATAAAGGCTCCAAATATCTGTGAGTAGAGTGGACAGTAGTAATAAAACCGTTGACATAAATTCCAATTTCTGGCATCTATATTTAAGTTTATATTAACAACCTAACAAAATTGTTTTCTGTTTGTCTTCTTTTCGTCATGTTTCCAAAGTGGAGCTAACCTCAGTGAACTGTTGAGTACAGTTAAAGCAACGTTGAGAGCCTTTCATTTTTAAAACTGTTCTCTGCTGTATGCAATAAATGAAGTCCAGTGACAAACTAGAGCTGCATTAACTTCTATAGTAATTAGCTGAAAACAAGCCTTAAGAGAGTTTATTATTTAACTCATCAAACCTACAACAATAATTCTTAATATTTCCTGCTTACTTGATCAATTTGGTTTCATACGGCTGGAAAATGCTGTGATTTCAAAGGTTCTTCCTGAATTTTTGTTCTTTACACTCTGTGAAGTGGATCAGATCAAATGTGAATATTATCCCTTATCACCTCAAACAGGGAAAATACCAGACTGTGCGGTTTATTGCTGCGACACAAGCGCTTCAGATAGAGTCTAGATATTAGTGGCTGATATGAGGGACAGCTGTGAAAATGTTCTGAATTTAGAAGTCGCAGTACACTGTATCTGACTGGACATCATGCGTTGCTTGAAGTTTATCATTAATCCTTTTTGCTTAGAAAAGAAGCTGAAATGTTTACAGCTGCAAAAAATTGTCTCATTAGTCAAAAAATTAATCAAACATCAAAAAAATTCAAAAACCCACTTTGTTATTCCACAGCTAAATTAGCTTTCCACTAGCCCCAGATCTGTATGTTTTCTTGTTTTTCTATGTAATTAAAGCTTTTGTTTTAGTTAAGATTATTAAACAAATATGTATTTACTGTAAATGTAAGACTAGTTGAATTGGTGTTAAGATAGTTCTGGTTATTTTGGCAACAAATGGCTGTTTTCGCTCTTAAAAACAGAGCTAACCAGTCACTAGTTCTCCCCTTTGCCCTAACCCAGTTACATTGACATCATTACAGGTTTTAATTGGCAAGATTTTCCTATTCTGGTACGTGTTAATTGTTGCTACACAATATTAGATTAACTTAGAATTTAATTAAATACAATCTAACTACAATCTTTATTTAAATGCATTACATTCTCTCCGTCTTGGTTTTCTTTGTTTTCCCTCCACACATAAAGACCGTTAATGTACGTCACTTAAAACCTAAAAGCCTATCTTATTCTGCACTTTTTAAACAGTCCTTTGTTGCTGCAGGTATTGATTCGTAGTTTTATTTACAGGTTGACACATCAAATAGTCACAGTGTGTGTATGACTGTTAAACAAAGAACGCAGCTGACTAGTGATCATAGAAAAGCATATAAAGAAATGAAAACAATAAAATATCAAATTCTTTACTGGCAATGTTACTAGATAAAAATTTATATTACTGGGAAAAAATAATTCCAGTGTATGTTAATGCAAACAAAGGTTTTTATGTTGTAATTTTCTGAAAAAATCAGAGTTTGAGATGTCCTTTGTCCAACAGACAAATAAACCCTTGAAGCCAAGGGGAATTGATGGCATGCATGAAGACATGCATGTCATTGTTCACATTCTTCTCACTCTTATGTTCTGGCAGCAAAGCTGTCCAATGAAATGTCCAGGAAACACATTGGCACATGTTTCACAAGTGTTTGCCCTAGGCAGCAGTCATGGAGGCATAGAATGGCAGTGATCCAGGAAGCTGCATTTATAACAGTTGGTGAAATGCTGTTTTCTGAGGCAAAAGATCAATATGATTATTCAGTTCTTCTATAATCAGTTCCTCTGATGGCTTTTAGACCTCATGGGAGACGGTGGGGAAGAAAAAGCCTCTAGTGAAGGAGGGCCCATCAGAAAGCAAGGAGAACAAGGAGAATCGAGAGAAGAAAGGGGAAAGGGAGGCCAGCAAAGGCCGTGCCTCTGCCAACCGCAAAGGCAAGGGGCCAAGTCGGAATCGGCAGGGTGAGGAGCCAGACCCTTGTGCAGAACTTAAATCTGGTTAAGATATTTTAGTTTCATGATGTTAATTATTATTAATCATTGATGCGATTGTGAACAGCGCGTCCAGAAGAGAACGGGGTGGAGGCGCCACCTGCGGACAAAGGTTCGGATCGAGGTCGCAGGGCCAGGGGAAGCAGAGGTAGGAGGATGGAAATGCAGACCTGGTGGTTTATAAGTATTTGATAAGTGGGTTTGACGCTTTTTAATTTTTTTTTATTTTGCAGGGTCAGCAGGTCGGGGTCGAGGAAGGGGACCAGCTGGGAGCAGGTTCTCACCACAGGGCATGGGGTATGCTGGAAAAACACAACTACATTTAAAGAAATAGTTTCAGACTTGTGTTATTTATGACATCTTTTGGTTTACTTCTCCAAAAATGAGTGTCTCTCTGCCATGTAAATATATACCTTTTTTTGTTTGTTTTTTTTTTTTTTTTTCTGTTTTTGTTTTTTCACGTAATGCCCATTGGCACAGATGGTCGTTTCTCATCTAATAGGGGCTTTGCTTGAGAAGTTATACCTGCGAGATCTGGAAAAGAATGAACCAAGAAGACCTTTAACCTTCGTCAGACTTGGTTCATCTTTCTGTGTCCTCATTAGGACCTTCAACCCTGCCGACTATACCTCAGAAGCTGGGACTGGGACTGGGACCACACAGGCTGAGGTTTGGGACACAACCAACAACAACAGCAGCAGCAGCGGCACCGATGGGACAGGTGAGCCCCGCAGAGAGTGGGAGCTGCTACTCACATCCCATAACACGGCCATTTCACTGCAAACTGTTACTGATGAAGAACATTATGTGTGTGTTCCATTAGTTGCCTGGAGGAACACCATGGAGGACTGGGTGGCTGAGGAATGGAATGAAGACGTCAGTGTGAGTAGAAGAGAAAGAAAATAGATCTAGAGAAATAGAGATGGGTTGATTTTTTATTTTTTTTATTTTTGTATCTGTCAATGCAGCTGGCTGAGACTAAGGTGTTCACCTCGTCCAGTGCCCCTGCTGCTGAGAACCATATCACCCCTGGACAAAGGTAAGTACAGTCATAACTCTTAAATGTTTGTTAGTTTTTTTGTAACTGTAAAAAGGTTTGGATCTATCTCTATTCCATTCCTTTTGCTCTTAAACCCCTCAGTAGAATTTAAAGTAACAGAACCTTATCTGTGAGAAGATGCTTTCTATGTAATTCAATCTCTGTATGATTCAAGCTAGTCTGAATTACTTTGTCAGAGTTAATGGAGAAAAATCTCCTGAAAAAACAAAGAACACAACATAAAACCTAGAAGATTTTTTAACATAAGGACATCAAGATCACAGCTCTGCTTAGCAGCAAAAAGAGCATCAATTGAATAACTGGCTGCTGTAACTCTGAAGGAGCGCCAGAGTCAGTTAAAAGGAAACTTTTAATTATAAAATCATAGATTAGACGGGAATTCACTTTAACTTGTGTACAAACATTTAAGAGTTTGTGTTTATATTGTATATCTTGAGCTTTTTGTTTTCATCCACATAGATTTAGAAAGCTGAATTTTTTTTGCTTTCCTAATGCTTTCTAGAAGTTTGACTTTTAATGTAAATATACAATCTTCTGCCTGTTAGCCTAGATCTTGCTTCTTTGCTGCAAAAGCCTGCAGTAGGAGGAAGAGAGCCGCCTTCCTCTTCTTCCTCACAGAGTCTGGTGTTCACCAACTCCCACCATCATCAGCAACTGCCTCCCAGCCGAAACACGACCAGTAGCACAAGCTACGCCCACGCTGCTCTGGTAAAAGAACATTGTGTTGTTGTTTTTTTTGCAATCAAGGGAAAAACAAATGCACAATGAATCGCTTCTCTATCCGTTTTTATATAGTCGTCAGTTTTGGGAGCTGGTTTTGGGGACTTGGGCCAGGCTAAGAGGTCTCAGCCGAGCGCTGGTGCTCAGATCCTGGAACAACTTAAGGGTCCTGGTTTGGGCCAGCTGCCCTCCTCACAGGCTGCCCCTCCTGTCAGCACTCAAGGAAACAACACCTCCATTGGTCGCCTACCAGGTCTGGGAGCGTCTGTACCTCCGCCTTCATCCTCCAGCTGGGACATGAAGCCCTCAGAGTCAAACACCACCTCCTTGTCCTCACAGTTCAGCCGTAAGTGCTTTAGACCTCTCTGTGGCCCCGGCGCTGCTCCAAATGTTCATCCACTGCTAGTGGCTTCTCATCCTTGCAGGATTTATGGCGGTGCTTATCTTCAACAGTCACTGGGTCAGAGGTGGTTCATTGTAATTCCTTCCTTTTGTTGCAGGTGAATTTGGGCTGCAGCCAGAGCCTTCCCTGGTACTGAGCCAGCTGGTTCAGAGGCACAGCGGCCCCTCCTTGCCTCTGGCACGTCATCCCAGCCCGCCGTTACAGCAGCAAGCACCCCCTACTTCAGCCTCACCTGCTCCCCAACACATCGGCACACCAGCACAGGTCAGCCCAGTGATGGCTGCTGCTGGTGCTAAACCTGCTGCTCCTAGTCCAGGGCTGGACCCTCATGGCAGCAGTACTCCACAGCAACAACGGGCGCAGCTCAAGGGCCCGAAACGACGGATACCTCCTACATCAAAGGTTAGGGTGACTGACGCCCTGAGAGAGACGGGTCTACTTTAAAAGCTGAAAGGAGGTCATGATGTGTAGAATTCTGTTCCCTCCTCTGCGGCAGATCCCATCCACAGCGGTGGAAATGCCAGGTTCAGCTGATGTCCCGGGGCTAAACCTCCAGTTTGGGGCTCTGGACTTTGGCTCAGAGTCTGCGCTGCCAGAGTTTGGGGTTGTGGACAACTGTGTGAGTGCAGTGTCCCGGGAGTCAACGCCAGCTCCTGCCCCAGCACCACCTGCATCAGGACCAGGGACCCAAAGCCACACAAGCCTGTACTCCAAACCTCTCAGGTATTCTCACTGCTCAATAATTCATGACAGTTTAAGAAAATGTTTAGAATCAATGCAAGACATGACATTTGATTTCTTAATATTCATTAGTTTTATTGTAGCTCAGACTAACAGGCTCTAACTGAGAACAATTTTTAACAAATTACAACATAACTGGAATGGCAGTGACTCGTTTCAAATATGCAATAAAACATGTCAGAATAGGGGCCGATTTATCAGATACAATTTTTATCATTTTCCAAGATCAGTGATACCCTTGTGTCTGATACTTGGATGTGAAGCCAATCTTTTCCTCTGATCTACTTCTGTAAAGATCTGAAAATCACCCATTGTCAATACCTTAAATTTTTTATTATATTTGAGGGCAGTTCAAAGGTTTTATAATTTTACAGGCAGTGACTGTTTTTTTTTGTTTTTTTTAGTAAGATAAGATTGAAATATCTTGTGATCTTATATCAAGTGACAGTGTTGGTTATAAAAAGAGATCTGTATCTGTCAAAGTTGGCATATCAGACTTTTTAAAGATTGGGAGTCTAGAGCTCTAATAGGTAGTTTAAGGCTGTTAAACTACCATGATGGAATGAGCTTAGTTTTCTGTACTTTCTCTAAGCAATGTTTTGGTTTTATTATCTTGCGTTTTGAATTTTTGGCCAACCAATCTGGTTTCATCATACAATTTCATCATCAATTAATCAAATTGTCTGTTTATGAGGACTGAATGTTTGGAAAATCAGCATTTTTTTTAACACCAATGTATTTCTTGGGCTTCCAATGCTCAGGCTGACATCAGTTCATGTCTTTTTGTTCTTAGATGTGTATCTATAACTGTTAAAGTAGCTAACTGTATGATACCATCAGCTGCAAATATTTCATTTATTACATTTTCATTGTTTGTTGTAAAACATGATTATTCACTATTATTTTCACAGCTTGAATTTCATTGCCCTCTAAATTAGGGTCATCTCCCAAAGGGGGTTATTGAACGCAAAGCTAGTCTTTGAAAGAAATGTGTGTAATTTTTCATTTTTAATGTGAAACCTAAGGTAGAAAAAAATTATTGGATCTGGTAGGAAAAATCACCAAAAAATAGAACAAGCCAGGAGTTAGGACAAAAGGATATAGTTACTTCCCAAAGACTTGTTTATTTTAGCTGTACATTAGCATATCCATTTCTTTCCCCTCTCTTAGGAGCGGTCTAACATGTGTTTGATGTGTGTTTTTCAGTGAGTCGCTGGGCAGCTCTCTGTCAGTCTCCCTCCCTTTGCCCCTCTCCTCGTCTGAACCGGTGTATCACTCCACCAGCACGGCCATGTCCAGCCTCACGTCGTCTTTAGGAACAAACAGCTCCGCTAACGCTCCTTCGTCCACCTCAGCAACCTCAACCACCTCATCCTCTGCACCCTCCACCTCCTCCCACTTCTCCTCAGTAGGGGGGAGTTACGAAGGTACAATGGCCCCCCCTCACACACGGCTTGCTTTTTCCCAGAGCAAGGAGCCAGCGGGGCCAGTGATGGTAAGCAGGCTTATTTATCTTTTTGGTTCTTAGCTTCCTTTAAGCAGCATCTAATCTAAAATAATTATTTTTCTTCTATTTTTATCAGAATGGATTGAATGGTGTCAGAACCTCAGCTTCTATAGATGGTGAGTTACCTACCATTGCCCTTTATCAGTATTTTTATAGAATTGTATTTATTATCAGTGGAACTATTAACCAATGATTCGAGCTGAATTCATGTTATTTCTCGTCTCTTTTTCAGTTTCATCTGCTTCTTCCACACCGAAACCAGAATCGCCGTCTGTGAACATAAACAGCAACGGTCCTTCAGCAGGCTCCTCCCACTTAACCCCCACCCTTCCTGCACACAGCACCACCACCCTCTCCAGTCTGGCACAGGACTTGCCGTCAGCTAACCAACTGAACTCGCTCAACAGGTTGATCAAGTCTCACCTGAAATATTTACTTTATCACTAGAGTTCTGCTGAAATTAGTTTTTTTTTTTTGTGTGTGTGTCTTTGATTTTGACTGAGCTTGCATAAATGCACCCTGATAGTTGATGTTGGGTCTCAAATTGAAATTTCCTCTCTGCTCCACAGCCATGTCAGCAGCCATTCCTCGGTTTCCGCTCTGGGATCAAGCTCTCTCACTGTAAGTACCTTTTGGCAGCAGCGACTCTTCAGTCTGTGGAAGAGGGTCAGAGCAGTGACCTTGTTTGAAACTGATTCAGATAATTTCCACGTCTGGATCCTAACACAAAAAGAGGTTTATAGTCGTGAATTTTATGTTTTTTTTTTTTCTTTTTTCAGACTTCAGGCCTTAAGTCAAATCTTTTTTTTTTTTTTTTTTCTCCCATCCAACCAGACCTCCTTTTGCCATCCACTGGTCAATCTATCATTTTCTCAAGCATCCTTCCATCTTTTTTGATCTATTCATCAATTTCTTGATACATACCTACATTCTGTTATTTAAACGTCCCTCCTTCCACCATCCATTTTTTGCTTTTTCCAATTTCCTCATTTCAGGCCTGTTGGGATATTTTACTTTAACATTTTAAATTCTGCAAAACTCATAAACTAGAACATGGAAAAAGTCCGCACACAGGGCATGAGACGTCAATTAAAATTAAATCTATTAGATTCCGACGGCAGGATTTCTGTCTCACTTTAATGTCGCTTGTGTTTTAATGGCAAACAGTACACGAGTGTGGACAGCAGCAACGTGAGCTCCCTCACTCCTTCGTCAAGCTCCTACACATCCTCGCAGCCCACAAACTCCTCCCTCCACTCAACCCACAACAGCAGCAACAGTAGCAGCATCAGTCACCTGGCCAACATGCCCGGTATGGGCAGCAACCTGAGCAGCACGGTTGGAGGCATCAGCGGCACCAGTGGATTCCACTCGGCCGTCGCCATGGCCACCAGCACGGCGCTGGGTCTCGGCTCCAATGGAGCTACCGCCACGTCCAACCTCTCTGCTCCGAGGGCTGCGGCGCTGCTCTCCTCCACTGGTACACAGATACACCTGAAGCAGTCCGAATGTTTGATCAAGAGTCCTTTCGAAATACAATCAGCTCATCAAGATGAAATTTCTCTACTTGTGTTAACAGGAAAAACTCCTCCTAACCTTTCCCAGGGAGTACCTCCTCTACTACCAAACCAGTATATAATGGGACCAGGGGGCCTGCTACCCGCTTATCCGGTAGGTGGATTTGTAAGTGACCACTAGGGCCATACTTTGAAGGCTTGTGGTTTGAATATTCAAAGTGGAAGCTATCAAATATGACCAGATTCCTGAAATACGATTAACTGACTGGAAAATGCCTGCAGGAAGATTTGGTGTCAAAGGTTTCTGTTTCCTTAGTAAACCAAACAATAAAAACTGAAGAGCCACTTGCTTGAAATTAAAGATCTACATCCCATTTGAACCAAAAGCATAGTTTACTCACAGCTATATAAAAAAGCCAAAGCGGTTCTTTGGTAACCCGGGAAGCCAGACTGACGATGTGTAGCACTTAGTGTAGTTCTACAAAATATTAAGCTCTGGCTTCTCTTACCTGGTCTGTTCGGGGGGAAAGGAGGGACATTAAGGACAACTTCCAAAGCTGATTGGGCGAAGATACACCTAGGTCCCGCCTAGCAAGATTTATGTTTTAGCCGACAACTAAAAAATATCTTAAGTAGCAGATGCTATGAGAAATCACAACTTAAGATTATGACGCTCTTCCTGTTCAACTTTTAAAGATGCAGCTATGCCTAAGGGTAGGCAAAGGATAACGTACTTTACAAAGAACACCATGACCTCAGAGACTCACAATTTGAAAATGATCCCAAACACATCTTAAAGGCCATTGATATTAGCATATCAGGGGCCCTGATATTTTCGCTGATATTAGGCAGCTTTTTTTCGTCCATCAGATTTCTTGGGTTAAAAATCTTCTCGACCGCAATGTTAAGTTTAAGACATTGTCAGGGTTCTCGCGGGTCCTTAAAAAGTCTTAAAAGGCATTGAATACTTCAAAATAAAATTAAGGCCTTAATTAGTATTAAAATGTCTTAAATCAGTCTTTCGTAGGTCTTAATTTTTAAAACATCATAAATTGGATTATTTTTATTACAATTTATTTTTGTAATCTAAATAAAACGTTAAAATTGACAAAAATGTTTTTATTATTAAAAAAAAAATAAAAAATGGCTCCCCATTATTGGTTCCGTCCCGATAGCGGAACCAATAAAAGCGTTGTTGTGGCTGGAACATTTGAGGGATGGGCCATTTACTTTTTATCTGGAAAATATGAGCAAGTGTAAATGTAACGAAAATTGGCTCCAGCCAAGAGTTTTCTCCATGGCTAAAACCAGGGAACATATATTAGGCACTGTGTATTTTGTGCAAGAAGTCATTTCAGCTTGGAACGATGGGAACTAAGGCAGTGGAGCGCGAAACACAAAGCGTCAAAATCGAGTTACAGAGAAACAGCCGGTATTTCTCAGTTTTGTTCCACCCTTGCCTCTGCAACGCCTCCACTTATCACCAAATCAAACATACTAAGAAAATGATACAAAGAAAAATAGCTGCAAAAAAGACTTAGCAATGGTTAGGTTGGGGCTTTAAAACTGATTTGTTTTGTTCCCTGCTAAAACAAAGTTTGTGAATTCAATTAAATAATTGTTAAAATATATCTGTCATTTGTGTGTTTTTAGCTTTCTTCCTGTATGGGAAGCTTTTCAAAATTTGAAACTTTAGTGCAGTGGTTATGTTGTGTTTCTTGTGAATTTGGTCTTAAATTTTTATTTCAAGTTGCGTTATAAAGTCTTGAATTTAACTTGCCTTATGCTGTAGGAACCCTGATTGTCATGATGTATAAAAACATGGGTTATTTCCATTGTCTTTGTTGTAATTCAACAACAACAGTATATTGTAATGCGATTAATAGTTTTCACAATATCTTACAGCCTAATAGTAGCACTGAGCACTGTCATCATCTTCTTCGACTTTTTACAGTACAGTAAGGCCCAGTTGCAGTGTTTTCATTGCAGTTTTATAAAATATAATAATTTTGATTTCACCAGAAAACCACCAGTGTAAAGAATTTATTGAAAAATTAGTTGTTCCTGAAATTGCAGTGTTTCCATTTAACAAATTAATTTTTCATAAATACATTATGAGCGTTTTGATGATTAATTGAAACGCAACCACTGTTCAACTGTTTGATCTGTAATTGTGTGCTTTTAAAACCTTAATTTGAAATGATTTATACTTCCAAGTTTTTCTGTATTCTGTTGATTGTTTAAATTTACGTTTTTTTTTTCTTCCTCACAGCAGATTTATGGCTATGAAGACCTTCATATGCTTCAGTCTAGACTGCCAATGGTGAGGAGATACACATATTAAAGAGATGGCTTGTGTTTAAAAACAAACAGCGATAAAATAATCAATACTAATAGGGTTTTTTGTTGAGTACTTTTTTTTTTATTATTATTATTTTAGCCAGAATTAAAAAACGGTTGCATGAACTTGAAATCCTTTTTAAGTTCGTCTCCCAGACGGGAGGATCATTAAAAACTGTTGTTAGCAGAAGCTTTAAGGTTATAATTGCTTATAACTTTTTAACAACCATAGCTTATAAAGATCAGCACTATCAGTAATATCTTTAATCAAGATATCCTGTTATAATAGTAATTTGAGGAGTCTTAGATAGTGAAAGTACAAAACAGACAATTTTCACTCACAATTGCTATCAAAAAGCCCAGTTTAAAAGAAAACCTTCAAATTACCGCTATATAATAGTAACATGCAGCTTTGTTGCTCTTCTTCTCCTCCAGCCCTCTTTACAGGATTACTATGGAATCACATTCCCTGGACCCACAGCAGCTCTCTCTGGCAGAGAGGGGAGTCTAACCAACAACCCTTATTCAGGTGAAGCACCTCACGGTTCTGTTATTTTCCTCCATAATCGTGCAAACCGACATGTGTTCTCACATGACATCACACCACCATGGTCAGGTGACGTCACAAAGTTTCCAAGGAATGACTCCACCTCCCCAGCGCCCCCCACCAGCCTGGCAGCCCCCCAGCCTCCCCAGGCCCAAAGCCAAGGACCGAGCCAGGCTCAGCCTCCGCCTCCCCAGGCCCAACCCCAGGCCCAGCCGCAGCACCACAGCAGTCAGCAGGCCTTTCTGCCACCAGGCTACAGCTACACAGGCCTGCCCTACTACCCGGGAGTGCCTGGTGCAGTGCCCAGTGCGGCTGCTTTCCAGTATGGCCCCACCATGTTCGTTCCGCCTGGAGGCCCAGGACCGGCTTCAGCGAAGCAACACAGCATGAGCCTCGGTCTGGGAAACCCCTCTGCCAGTCCCTTCCAGCAGCAGGCGCAGCAGCAGCCCAGTGGTTACGGCCAGCACACCTTCAGCTCAGGTTCATGTTCATTTTAGCAGCAGTTCTCTTTTACAAGAATTTTTTTTTTTTTTTTTTCACTGTGATTGTTTTTTTACAGGTTATGAGGAGCTGACAGCCGGGCCAGCAGGTGTGGAGTACAGCAAGGGTTACAACTCCTCTTCACAGGCACAAGCCAAATCTGCTGCTGCAGGGCCTGGGAAAGGTTAGAGGAAAAATTCTTCGCAAAACCTCTTCAGGTTTTAAGTCTTTCCATGCGAATGCCTCTGCTGTGTTTCCTCCAGGCGTCTCAGTGACATCCAGTAACTCCGGAGTGCCAGACATCAGTGGAAGTGTTTACAATAAGACCCAGGTCAGGCCCCTTAAACTTTGAATCCCTTCACCACATTTACATTTTAAATTAATTCATAATGTTGTTTCCTAATCTGCCTACAGTCTTTCGATAAGCAGGCTTTCCATGCAGGGACCCCTCCTCCGTTCAGCTTGCCGTCAGCGCTGGGGGGTCCAGGGCCACTAAACCCTGGAGCGGCTCCTGGAGGCTATGCACCTGCCCCATTCCTCCACATCCTGCCTCACCAGCAACCACATTCACAACTGCTGCATCACCATCTAGCTCAGGATGGACAGGTGCTCTTTTGATGGGTGCTTTTCAACCGTTTCTCTCTTTATGCTTGTTATAAATTTAACCAAATTCACTTCAGAGTGTCCCCAAGAGATGGGGTCCTGCTCTGCTCTACTTGTTCTATTGTTGTTAAAATTGTCAAATATCAAACAACGGATCAGGGTTTCTTTAAAAAATTTTAATCATATTTTTCCATCTCTTAAGTTGTTAAGAGAGTCTACAGCAACATTAAAATACCACACAGACTTCCGTTATATAAAATCTTTTGATTATTTAAAGCCAGTTGAATAGGTTCAATCTTTTTTTTTAAATCCAGAATCATGTTACCTGCAGAGGCTCTGCATGCCTGCTCTACTGACAGAATGCTAATTGAGTTAAAAGTGCAAGCATATGTGCGAGAGCCAAGCAGCTGGTGTGCACAGATGTAGTTGGTGCATTCAGGCCTCCATCTGCCTTCTCCACTTAACCGGTAACCATCAGATATATTAGACACGTGGCTAGAAGTCAAGTGTCTGTTTATACTCTGCAGGACTAGTAATGAGATTTTTTATTGTAGTCTGAGACAGCAGGTGTGTTCCCTTTAAGTTAAATGGTGTGCAGACTAGGTCTAATTAGACCATTCCTTCCTTAATTTAGTCTAGTTTATTTATTAAAGGGATGGTGTAAAATACAAATTAAGCTCAGAAAAGCCAGGTTCCAGTGCTAATTTACACCTTTAGTACCTAGACAAGCTGGTGTTAAAAATGTATATAAAAAAAAAAAAAAAGACCTTTACAATAAAAGCCTTAAACATGCATCTTTTAAATTGTGATATATAGATGTTTTTTTTTTTCATTTAAAGTATGAATTTGAATAAAAATCAATACAGTTTTTGATTAATACAAAAAAAGTTGTTTTTTTTAGTTATCTTTTCCAACCTTTAAATTTTAATCAAACTTTTCTGTCAGAGGCAGTCTACCGTAAGCTGGGCATACACTGTATACTTTTAAACGTTGTACTCAGCTACAGCTCAAACTGTACAATAAAACTGCAGGGTTTAACAGCAGCTCACGATGTATGTTCTCGCACTGTACGACCCGACACTCTAATCGAATCTACAATCCAACTGCTCGCACTGCATTCCCAAAAACCACACGTCAAACTCTGTGCCAACAGAGGGCGCTAGTCAGACTTATCAATCTGGAAGTCAAACGTCGACTGTAGAAGAATTACGTGGTTTGCATGTGCTCAAGATTCGCTCACGGACGCCTCACAAGGGCCGACTGAATTTCAAACATTTTTGATTTCCTTACGATTCCTGGTGGTGGTCTTGAGAGGCTGATCCCAATACCCCTTGTATACTATACGAAGCACGACACACAAGGCTGAAACTCGGCCTGATCAAAAAATGTTTTGCACGACTGGAGAATCAGCCCGAAAAAGGAAAAAAAACTCGTACAGTGTATGCCTGCCTTTAAACATTGGGTCTCATTCTGAACACATCTCTCTAGATGAAAAAACAGATGATGTTTTTCCAGAGTTTGCTGGGAAGGTAGTCAATATGTGAAACTTGCCAAAGTAGAAATAAAGTAAATCGAGATCTGATTTTTTTAATACTGAATCATTTGAGTACTGTGAAAAATGTTTTGGTACTATAACATTTCGTAGTGTAATACTGCGTTAGTTAGGTCAACCACCAATCAGAAAGGCAGCAGTAATTTAGAACTGAGCAATGGTTCTATGCAAAGCTATAGAAAAATATTTTTGCAGCAGATTTTTTTCCATAATAGAGACTAATCATGTTTTTTTCTTTTTCTTTTTTTCTAATTTTCAACAAGTGTTAAATGTTTTATTCTGGACAACAGGCCTTCTCTTATGAACTTTTTTGTGTTCCAAACTCACCATTAGAATATGATTTATTTAATTCTAGCATAAAAGACAATTCCACATTCCAGCACTAATTAAAAATGATAAGGGCTTCATTTATAGAACAGTTTCTCACACAAAGAGCAAATGCAGACATTCTTCTATGAATGGCAAGGCTTAATGCTCCAGGTATAATTCCTGTCAGCAGCAGGGGGACGAAAGAGGTGTGTCTTTAGGCTGCATGCTGACAGGCTGATAGAAACAACAACATATCTTGGCAATTCAAACAGTGAAAAATCACTTAAACCAAGTGGATGGAACGTTTTAAACAGCTAAAGTTAGGAAAGTGATTCCTTTCATTTCAGTTAGCTTTGCTATCCAGTGTGGCATGGGTGTCATTGGAATCTAACTCAACACTAAACCTAAATGCAAAACCAAGGCTTCAGAATGTGTTGAAATGAAATCAGTCAAAGGAAGTTCCTCTATTATGTTCTATAAAACCGACCAATTAATTGTTGGGATGTCATTAAACCAAATCCACTTCAAGCAGAATTGGCATATAAGCTAATTACATATACACCATTGGATATTTCTGTGTAAAATTACTGTAATTTTGCTGTTAAATCTATAATTTCATATATTCATTTTTCATGATTAGTTTTTCTGGTCATAACTTGTGTTGCAGGGCGGGCCGAGCCAGCGCGGTCAGTCCAGCAGCCTTCAGCAGAAGAGCCAAGTCAACAAGTCGAGCTACGGCAGCTCCCCTTACTGGGCCAACTGAGACGGTTACACCTGCAGGGTGTTTGTGTGCGTCGGTGGGCATGGACACAAACGGGCAGATGTCAAATGATCATAAGGGACAAAAGCGTTTTTACAACACAAGCTAAAACACACACACACACACTACCATCCTTTCCCCTTTGCTCTGTATATCTCCCTTTTCAAATTTATGGCTGTTGTATGTAAAATATATTTATGTATTTATACAGTATATATGTATTGGTAGGACATAAAATGTGGTTTTCTGCATTGTTTTTTTTTTTTCTTTTTTGAAGGACATTTTATTTCAAAAAAAGTGGAAAGATGAGAATGCTAAACCTTGGAGATAAAGTTGGTAAATATACTTGAACAAAAGCATCTTGTGATGTGATTTTTCTTTGTTTGCAATCATTAAGTGAGAATGATGGACTTAGATTTTATGCATCATTTTCACAGCAAAGGCCTTTTTTATTTTGGAAAAAAAAAAACATTGTTTTTGTATCTTTGGTCACCCACATCTGTGAATCCTTTTACTGAGGGTGACTTTTCTTCTTTCTCCCCCATTTTCTTTCCATTTGTCTCTCCTTTCTGATTTCTTACTTGTTGGCTGGTTTGATCAGCCAAGCCTTGGATTTGATGTCATTTTAATCCTTGTTGTCCAAATTAAACGTTATCAACAGTTCATAGTGATCTGGCATTAATATTTTCAAGTCTATGAAACATGTTCCCACCACCTTAATTCACATGCATTTTATGCTTTTGGGCCCAAATCACATTCATCTTTGTAGGTAGTTACAAATATGTATTTTTAATAAAACTCTGTAACAGGTGAAGAATGATCCTAAAAGATTGGTAACCAGAGGTGATTGCCTTTTAGTTTGACCAGCTGAAAGTGAGATCTTCATGAACTCAGTATTTCCCCCAGTTAGGGGAGACTATAGTTTAGATTGCAAACAGGAATCTTTTTTGTCAATGTTTATTATGTCGTGTTTTTTTTTTTTTTTTGCTTTTTATTCTTTAATTGCTCATAAAAAGGGGGCTGCAGTGAGGCAGTGGGTTGCCTTGCAGCAAGAAGGTTACTGGTTCGATTACCCGCCCGTGGTCTTTCTGCTTGGAAGTTTGCATGTTCTCCCTGTGCATGGGTGGCTTCACTCCGGGTTCTCCAGCTTCCTCCCACAGTCCAAAACATGACCGTTAATAAGCTTCTCTAAATTCTCCTTAGGTGTGACTGTGTGTGAATGGTTGTTTGTCTCTGTGTTGCCCTGCGATGTACTGGCGACATGTCCAGGTTGTACCCCGCCTCTCGCCCATTGACAGCTGGAGATAGGCACCAGCACCCCTTGTGACCCCAGCAAGGATAAGCTTAATGGAAAATGGATGCTCAAAACAAAAAAAAAAAAAAAAACTAAAAACATATAAAGATCACAATATAACATCAATTAATTCAAACTTCTGCGGTCCATTTAGCAAGCAACACTGATTAACAATCAATTCCACATGCTGCTGTGGAAATGCAATAGGCCAAAGGTGGAACTGAATCGCATTTAGCAAGAGACTCAAAAGAAGTGCAGGTAGGGGCCACTTCCCGATACCTTTACTTTCTGGCTAAAGTTTTGGTCATCTATGAATGACCAAGTGTTTTTATACTTGTTAGCATGAGCTGGACTCTACAACCCACACAAGTGGCCCAGGTAGTGCAGCTCATCCAGGATGCCTCATTAATGCAAGCTGTGGCATGAAGCTTTGCTGTGTCTGTCAGCGTCCAGAGGCTGGAGACGCTAAAAGGAGAAGTAGAGGTGGCTGTAGGAGGGCAATAACTCAGCAGCAGGACTGCCACCTATACCTTTGTGCAAGGAAAAACAGGAGGAGCACTGCCAGAGCCCTGCAAAATGACCTCCAGCAGGCCACAAATCTGCACAAACGGTTAGAAATGGACTCCACGAGGATGGTGCAAAGGCCTGATGTCCACAGATGGGGTTGTGCTCACAGCAGGACATTTGGCATTTGCCAGAGAACACCAGGATTGGCAAATTCCCCATTGAAGCCCTGTGCACTTCACAGATGAAAGCAGGTTCACAGTGAGCACATTTGACGGACGTGACAAGAGTCTGGTGACACCATGGAAAGCGACCTGCTGCCTGCAACATCCTTCAACCTGACAGGTTTGGCAGTGGGTCAGTAATGATGTGGGGTGGCATTTCTTTGTAGGGCAGCACAATCCTCCATGTGCTCGCCAGAGGCGGCATGACTGCCATTAGGTACAGAGATGAGATCCTTGTGAGACCATATGCTGGTGAGGTTTGTCCTGGGTTTCCTCCTAAGGCAGGACAATGATAGACCTCATGTCACCAGACCTGAATCAGATTGGGCACATCTGGGAATTCATGTCTTAATCTGTCTACCAACGTCACATTGCACCACAAGCTGTCCAGGAGTTGGTGGATGCTCATCTCCAGGTCTGGGAGGAGATCCCTCAGGAGACCATCTGCCACCTCATCAGGATCATGCCCAGGCATTGTAGGGAACGTCATAAAGGCCTGTGGAGGTCAAACACCAATGAGCTTCATTTTGGCCTGTTTGATGGACATTACATAAAAGTTGGATCAGTCTGTAGTGTTTTTCCACTTTAAATTTGTGTGTAACAATGAGTTGATGCAATCAACTGGCTTTCCTTAGATAGAAAACTTTGAATCAATTTGACTATCATCTGGTTGAATTGTCTTTGTGCCTTTAGATGACATGTGTTGTGAATTGGCGCTATATAGATAAACTGAATTGAATGGACTCCAAATCCAGGCCTGCATTAGTTAATAAATTTGTTATCCATTGATTATTGTTGTGTAATTTTGTTTTCAGCACATTAAACTTTGTACAAAAAAAAAGTATTCAATGAGATTATTTCATTCTTTCAGATCTAGGATGTATTATTTGAGTGTTCCCTTAATTTTTGTATGTATAGTGCACTGCAAAAGTATTAAGCTTAAACTCTTTTTCCTTTTGCCACATTTCAGGTTTATTATTATAAATTATACCGTAATTCTTTGTGAAGAATCAACAAGTGCAACTAAATCTTTTTAAAAGATAAATTAAAAAAAAAAGAAAAATTTGGTGTGAAAAATGATTCCACCATCTTCATTTAATACTTTGTAGTATTACTTTTGCTTCGATTAAGCTGCAAGTCGCTTAGGGTATGTCTATCAGTTTGACACATTCTTCCTTTCAAAACAGCTGGAGCTCAATGATGTTGGATGGAGAGAGTTGTTTGTCCTGTTTGTCTCTGTGTTGCCCCGCAATGGACTGAGGACCTGTCCATGGTGTGCCCCACCTCTCACCCATAGACAGCTGACCCCAGCTGGGATAAGCATGACGGTAAATAGATGGGTGGATATTCCTGATACCATTATCTAATTCTTTAAGACCACAGTCATGGGTTAAATATACAGAAGTTTCTAATTTCCTCCATGAAAGCATGTGATTTCTTCATACATGTTGACCTTCACATGTCCAGGATTAAATAAGAACAGTACTTCCTAAAGCAGTACTTTCTAGGTGTTGCAGAAATATTACCACAGGCTAAATTAGGTGACATTTCTGAGGAAATGAGGCTTAAACAATTACATGACGGTTGACTTCATCAAAGAAATCACTTTATGTTAGCCTGATATCTCCTCTTTGGTTTAAATGAAACATGCTGGTTATAAACTTTTTATCAGTCTTATGGAAAACTGGTAGCAGTGGAGTGATCTGAGTTTAAGTTAAAATTAGTAATGCTTTATTGTTATTTAGCCTTCATTTAACCAAAGTTCCATTTAGATTTAAAATATTTTTTGCACAAGAGATTAAGGCAGGAGGGCAGCAGCATATAAATTGCAACAGAACAAATTCAAACTTAAAAAAAAAATAAATGAAATATAACATTTTTACACACAGGCATAATTGATTGCATTTATTAAGTAAAGATTTTAAATTCTTTGAGAATCACAATGACTTGAATGTAAAGTTTAGACTGGTTTGTGCTGAAAACCTAAAACTTTTTCATGCCCACAAATTTTAGGAGATCCATGGATCAGAGATTAGAACTTCTTTGCTTTCTTGTTCAAAAACTTGTCAAATATAAAGAAGTGAGATGCCAAACCTGCTAAAATTGCTATCTACTAATAATTTATAATAAAAACAATTTAAAAGGTAAATATAGTAACCATGTTAGGGTTTTAAACAACAAACCTTTTACTGTCAAGATGTGTCACAACTCCTCCTGTCTCACTCGAATTTCAAGAAAGGATAGTTAGAATAAGAAAAGCAACTAGATATTAAACAATCTTTATTTTTCTAAAATTAATCTAGATCTGTTTGTGAATGAGAATAAGGGGGAGAGAAGGAACTATAAATAATCTTTACCCAAATTTACATTGGAAACAGGTGGTACATGAAATATGTCCTTAGTATGTATAAATATATATATACACTGCACTGCCAACTTCAAAATAAAAAAAACTTGTTTTAGGCATACTAAACACCCAAATATAGTTTTATCTTTATTTTATAAAATTAGAGAATTTCTTTTTTTTCAAATCCAAATGGTTTATTGCTTCCCAGCTGTTTTAGCTGAAAAAAACAACAAAAAAACTTTATATAAAAAAAGATCACAGGGAATTAAATTCAGTTTAAAGTTTAAATGTAAATATTAGGAGTAGGTCTACAGCTTTTAGGTCTGAGCCTAAGAAAAAGACACCTTTAAAAAACAGGATGTTTTTCACAGCTTTTCTTTCATATTCTACAGATGTCATGCTTTAGTTTGTTTTGTTTTTTTTTGTCATGGGAATGAATTCCTCTGCTGGTCAGTAAAGTCAGGTTATGCAGAAACCATACAGTTGACAGTAGAAAAGGTATCAAACTTTTCACCTGGTATATCTTCAAGGTAGCTGTAGAAATATCTACAGTTTACTGTTAAAGCTGCGTGCCAAGAGGCTCAGTATTGCACAGAATATACCACTAGCTATAAATGCCTGTAAATGTTCGGTTTTATATTGCCGTTACTCCTGTCCTGTACACCTTCTCTGATGTTTTAACACACAGGAGCTGCTGCAGTCGAGGGTTTAATGTTATATCTCTAGGAGAGGTACTCTCCCCCCTGGTTGTTCACTTTTTAAAAGCAGTCCTGAGGCATATAAAATATTTATTCCTGGGATCTAATTATTTTTGCTTTATGCTCTGTGTTCCATTTGACCCTCCAGAGAGAATTTAGTTCACGTTTTTTATTAAATCCACATTTTACTATAATGTTCTGATCTTTGTTTTTTCATGGTCACAATTAGCAGAACTGATTAACTTGTCCCTGTGTGGTGCAGCAGATTTAAGTCCGTCTTTGATACAGGGGACAAGGGTTTGATTTCAATTGCAGGTTAACCTCTGCTTAAGTTGAGTGCAGGTTGTAATGAACTCTGTAGGGAGCAGCCCAGTTATATTTGGAAGGTCACGCTGAACCCTTGCTAGAGCCAAATCGCTTATAGCCACCATTGAGAAGTTCAGTTTAGGCAACTGGATGTGAAGTTTTGCCTCTAATCGGTTCCAAATATTGCAGAGCAGAGATTAATCTCAACTTAAAAATCAAGAAACTTTCAGGTCCAGTTTTCTAAGCTGGACCTGAAAGTTTCACTTTGCTTGCTATAGTTTTTCGATAGACGATGTACATTTTTTTAACGGTATTAGGTTCTTTTTTGCAAAGGTAATCCGACTAATTTTTTGGGCCAGGAAAGACATCTGTGTCCTTCTACCCAAGAAATGTAGTCCAAATAAAAAAAATTGAGATCACACTGTAGCAAAGTAGATGCTTTATTACAACTGTTAATTACAAAAATAACAAAAGGCATATCGGCCAAGTGTGTTGGAGGGACTTTTATACAATATTCACCGAAACAGATCCTCAAATCCAAACCATGAACTCCTGCACTTAACACTGGTCATTCCTGGCAGCATGGAGACTTACAGTAATCACAGCTTTAAAATGTTGCTGCCATTTATCAAAAACAGCTCATTACCATCTAACTCCTTTAGAAAAACTGAAAATGTTGCATTAAACAGTTTCAGCCACTCAAGCCTCGCATGCAGTGTGCTTTAATAGAAATGAGTTTATGGTTCTGCAGTTACATTACAGTTCTAGATGGCCATGATTCAACAATCCCAACAAGCACAATTAGCAGGTCCATCTTATTAAGGCATGAGGCACCAATTCCTCACTTTGATAGAAAACATCTATACAACTTTAACTCAAAGATACATTCAAAAGCATCTACTCTGCTTAAAATCTTACATATTCTAACTAAGGATAAGTATGAAAATAAACTGTACACTGAAATGAAGAGTCCTTTTAAACTATTCTGTCTTTTTCTTTTTTTTCTTTTTCTTTTCAGATGCAACTGCTTCTGGAGCTTCCTCTTCTGCCTCCTCAGCTACAGCTTCACTCTTTCGTTTCTTTTTCTTAGGTGGGACCGGCGTTTCCTCCGCCCCATTGTCCGTGGTTTCCTCTGCGTCTTCAGCCTTTTGTTTTTTCTTTGCTTTGACCGGAGTCTCAACCGATTCGGCCTCCTCAGTCTGCTCTGCAGCTTGCTTTTTCTTTTTCTTCTTCACCACAGGTGTGTCGGCTTCTCCATCCTCCATCTTACAAGAAAAAAATTGAATAAAAAGCAGTTTGTCTACATGCAAGACTTAATCCAGCTGGTTTCCAGATCTCTATACTTAAAAACATTTTAAATTGTATGACATCACATTTTAAGTAGTGCACCTTTGGTGCAAAAACATCAGTATGTGCTTTAAACTGAGTTGCTGTCTGACTCTCTTCAGTGATCTAGCCCACTAAGGAGGACCAGCCAATGGTTCGGAGTCTAAAGTTGATCTAGCATGCCGTACACTGAGGCCAGACCATAAATGTGGGTCAGGTCTCAAATCTGAACATGCAGCAGAAGAAAATCCACAAAGCTCACCTCTGCTTCGCCGTTTGTTTCTCCATTTGCTGCAAGTTCCTGCAGCTTCTTCTCACGCTTCTTACGTTTCTTCTCTTTCTTCTCCAGTTTACGTTTCATTTCAGCTGCAACATCAGTAGCCTGAAAAGGAAAGGGAACCAAAAACTGATTAAATCAGGAAAGCAACATCAGGTTACCAACCAAGGGACTTTAAAATGCTGCATCAGGCTCATTAAATCAGTTTCTACCCTCAGCATTATGTCAGGGAAATATTTTGTCATCATTTACAGCACATTTATAAGACTTAAAAAAGGTAGACAAACACCACGCCTGTTATCAATGCTTTTAGAGACTTAAAACTGAGCTCACCTCTTTCACAGCCTCAGTCATGACGTCAACATTTTTCCGCGGCACCTCTCCTGTCTCATAAAAAGACAGACGCTCCTCCACCTGTTCACGCAATTTGTCTCCAAATACACTAGTGGGGAGCTCTGGAAGGAATGAAACAATAGTCAGAGGGAGGATTCCACACTTTTTTATTCTGTGCAGAGCACATGCAGTCCTCCTCAGAAAACAACTTCTCAACATCAACCTGTCGGATGAATGCTGTTGACGAAAAATGAAAGCATCATTGCAGGCATTTCTACAAGTCTCCACAAAAGACCCACACGTTCACTCACCGGAGAAGCAGTCGATGCGTGAAGCAATGGTGCACTTGTTTGCCAGATATCTAGAGATGCGGCCTTTGTTCTTCGCTGCAGCTCGTCCGATGAAGGTCGAGTGGAAGATGAGGCCATATTTGGGCGTGTTTCCTCTCGTTTTCAAAGCTCTGTGTGGACACATAATTATCTTTTCACCTCTATTAGAAACAATCTAATCACTGATTAATCTGAAAAAGAAAAAAAAACTTGTTAAAATCACGAGACATCTGTAAAATTAAACACCTTCACATGTAGGGACACATTCACATTGTGAAGGTTTTTAAAAGACAAGTTAAAAACACAAAGGTTGATATAAAGCCAGCTGGTGAACAGCTCCCTCTAGTGGATGAATAGCTTCTCCAGTGACCAATGTAACTGACTAGTGAGGTGTGCAGGCTGCACATTTAATTCTCATTAATATGACATTTTTTACTAGAAACCTGGAGAAAATTGTACGATTCAGCAGGTGTAACTTTGTGCAACAGCTCATGTCTACCTCAGTGATCTAAGTGGCTGCTCAGACTGTGGGGGTGCATTAGAACGAGTGGGCTCACTCCAGAGTAGTCACTCCAGTCACCCAACTCTGCTCCAGCCCAACCCTGCCATCACTGCAGCCACTTCTTTCCCCAGCAGGGAGGGGGCGCCCCAGTACCTGAACAGGGCCTTTTCTGCTCCCAGGATCTGAACGGTGGACGCCGGGTACTTGGCCAGGTTGGTCAAACTACCAGCATGGGAGATAAGTCGGGCTCCAACCTGGAAAAGTAAGAACATGTCTTTACCGCCAAGAAACGCACACCACGAGGCAGTTTATTCAGGCTCTGCACATTTTAAAAAAAGGACCTTCAGCACCGAATGTATTTCTCATCACATAGGATCAGTGGATTGACAGATTTTGGTATAACATCATCGGTCCCATGGATCATGAAAATCAAAAACATTCGCTCACCACTTCTCCAATCAGGGCTGCCAGGTTCGGGGCCACCTGACTCATCTTGGAGCGGAGGTACTCCTGCAGCTCCAGCCTATAGGCGGCCAGAGATACCACACGGTTCGAGAACCTCTCTATGTTGATTAAATCGATGGGTGAAATGTCCATACCTGAATAGGAAGACAAGGGAACAATGAGAAGAAGCAATAACTTCTCATCCGCTGCATTGTTTACATTGAGGATGTTTCTCCCGACAGGATCCGCAGCGAGGATTAGTGCCTCCACTACAGGTTTATGAGAGAGTTGCTCTGCCCCCCTGTGTTAGGCACCAAGGACGACTGGTGGTCCAAGGTGGGCATAAAAGGGGCTCAATGACACTTGAATAGACATTTTGCTTTTATCACACTAGAACTTTCGTGTATTTTAACAAGACCACAAGTTTTGATGTTTTCTACTGGACTTTAAGATTAAAGTAAGTCACAATTCCACAATATCCCTAGGCACAATATTTTTTTAGGTCCCATTCAACAGAAAGATTGAAAGCAATAACCTCCCAGTAGAGGCAAAGCTGCGCAACCTTCACCGCTATCGCCGTTTGCTCACCCATGGAGGAGCGTGAAGCATCCAGGATGGCCTGAGCCTTGGCGCTGTCCATCACCACTTCTTCAAGGCTCTCCAGACTCTCCTCTGAGAGCTCCTTCCTGTTGCCGATGAGCTGAGCCAGACGGCAGTACATGGAGTTCTCCGACACGATCTTGATCAGCTCTGGAAAGTGGTAGCCGTACCATTCACTGCAAACAGAAGAATGCAGGTTAACCAAGGTTATAAAGGTACTGGACATGAAAGTCAGAATAAGCTATGCTTTGACACCAATCTGAGCTGTGAAAAAAAAAATGATGTCTCAACCAACAGTGAGCCTTACTGGACAATAGCCAACAAAGCACCAGTGCTGGGAGAGCTTCATGTGCCTCCAGTTTCTATGCAGGCAGTACTCTGATGCACCGTCTGTGGTAAGCATTAGGAGGATGAATGAACCTCATGCTGTTACACTGTTGAGCAAAAAGCATCATAAACCCACCGGACTCGCATGGAGAAGGTGTTGATGTCTTTGTCGAGCTGATCCAACAGAGCAATGGACTGGATGATCATGTTATCGGCCCTGTTGACATTGAACTTGACTTTGGCTCTGGAGTAACTGTGACCCAGACCCAGTTGGGCCTTGGAGGCGGCCTGGGCAGTTAGACCCTTCACCAGGGAGTGGAAATGCAGACGAACACCTGTCAGGATTAAAGAGGCTGTTTGAGAAGTTTTCCTCACAGTAAGAGGGAACAAAAATCTCTAACATCTTGTGGCTGTTCAGATTTTCAGTATCAACCTTCATGAGTTTCAGGATAAGGATGCATCACAACAGGCCACTTATTTAACACTTTTCTTTTACGCAAGAGTCTTGGAAGAAAAAAAAAAAAAAAAAAAAAAGAACCATCCTGACCTCTGATTATCTCAGCCACCGCTCCGCCAGTTTGTATAGAAATGGTGAATTCTTCCTGAAGAGCGGCTCCGATTTTGGCATCAGACACTCCCAAGTTAGCCTTCTTCTTTCCAGACAGAGGAAGGTTGGTTTCCAAGAACAACTTCAGATCTGCATGAACCACACCTGCAAAGACCAAAACATGTGACTCAGTGGACAGCGAGGTGATGCGCATCAAAAACATAATACTGCTTCCCTCAGATGTTCAGGGTCAACATTAGGTTGTCATCACATCAATTCAGTGGATTGACAGATTAAAATACATCATTACAACTGAGGACCAGCACCAACAATTTTTACAGACTGCAAAAAGGAACTTATTCCCATAAAGGAGACCTTATTTACAGACATCCACTGAAAACCACAGACCTTCAGATATGGCGTTCATGTTCTCCAAGGCAGCCTGAGCAGACCGGAAGGGGAAGAAGGCAGCCAGGCTCACCATGCTGTTGAATTTCCCCAGACTCAAGACGCTCTGCTCCACCTGTCAAACACCCACTCAGTGAATCCTGCTCCCACAGCAGCACAATCAAAGACCAGGGCATCCATAATCTCACCTGAGGGAGCAGCATGCCGATCTCCTCCACCTCTTTGACCACGAACAGTGCGTAACCTGCCGCATGCTCGAACAACACATGCAGCACAACCTGCAGATGGAAATTTAAATTATGCCAACATAACTAGTAAGAAGTTAAAGCTTCATTCCCATTCAAATACATGATATGGACATAAAGAAACTGTCCATTTATAAAATATTTGGATATCCTGTTAAGATTTAGAGAATTTGGCAAAAATAAACTTTTAAGATCACACAGTAACCAAACAACAATGAGGAAATCCTAATATTTAGTGACATGATTCCAAATTAAGATTAAAATTTTTATTCAATCAGTAGAATAAGAAGCTTTTGGAACACTAAACTAAAAGCAGCCATTACATTTTGATTAAACCATTTTATTTCAAAACAGTCTAGATCAATCAGACTTAAATAGCAGCCTTTTAACCTTAGATAACTAAATAATCTACTGGGTTCATGTCCCGATCTGACATGAGTTACTCCTAATGAGTGCCATCCTCTATTTTTTCTGTATTTTCTGTAAGTAAAACCCTCACAGAATAATGCCGCTATGACTGCGTTTGACTGCAGGGTCGACACGTGGTTAACAATCGAGCAAAAATAACGGGGTTTATCAGGTTAAATTTTGAAAAGTAAAATAAAATCCTTCTATTCCTAACATAGATCAGTTTAAATGTGTTAAAGAACAAAGTGCTAGTTCTGGAGTAACCGAATGGCCTTCATGTGGACCCCACGTGTTGTTCTGGGCCCTAGGTATGATGCTAGTGCTAACAATTGCTAACAGTTAAACTAAACCTTAGTGCACAGCAGGAGCAGAAACCCCCCGTTTAGCAGATGTTACCACTTAAGTTAAACCCATCTTCTTTCTAAGTGATCTACATCCGTCTCAACGATGCGAAAATAAGTTTCTACCAATATTAACCGGGGCTAGCTAGCCGCGCCTCTAATGTTCTAACAGGCCCGTTAGTTTGTTGCAATTAAACACTACAATCAAAGCCAACCTAAGCTGTTGTAATGCAACATTAGTTACTTTCTCTGTCGTTTTATAACGGATACATTTAACCTCTTTAAACCTACCATTATTGCAGAGTATGTTTGCAGAACCACGCAAAGCGTGTCTGCTCTCTTCGTTAACCTCTGAGGAAAGACGGCGCAGGCGTTTCCAGCACAGAGACATGTGATTCAAACAACGCGAGATCTACACGACCCCGCGAGATTAAGAATAATATCCTCAGAGGATCTACCAAGGATCCCTACCCCAAAGATGTATGACATTTGAGTTATATAGTCATTTCTTAACACAATTTGATTCTGTTTTGATTAGATTCTGTCATTTCAGGTCTGTTTGGAGAACACAAATAAAAAATTTTTTCCCCACTGAAATAACTGCAGTAAATTAAAAAAAATCGTAAAGAACTAGTTTCTAATGTTAATGGTTTAAAAATGCCTTACGTTTTGAAAACTTCTTCCATGTTTCCCTAAAATTCAATTAAAAACAAAATAATTAATCTGCACAGTTTATTGTTAGAAAATATGCCTTACAATACAGGAAGTGTAGCAATAAGGTGATTTATTTCTGTGATTCTGCTATCAGAGCAACTTCAAAGGAGCTGAGATATTTGACACCAGAGCTCAATTCCACATTGCTTTATAAATTTAACCGCAGAACAAGTTGAATTCAAATATAAAACTTAAAATATTCAAACTGGAGTGTTTCCATGTAAGTATACGTCCTCTAGCGTTCGTGTGTGGCACTACACCAGGGATGCAAAGGACACAACACCACGCAAATGTTTTCATCCACAATATATGAATTAGGCTCCTGTCATTTTCAAAGGTTTCCAAGCCCAAATTAAGCTATTATTCACAAACAAGTAAAATAAAAAAAGTAGAAAGATGTAAATGCATTTGGATTAAAAAACAAAACAAAAACATTTTTTTAAATGTCTCAATGAGGTGTGTGACAAAGAATCAAGATCCTGTGAGGGAGAGCTTGTCTTTATTTTTAAGTGTGTTTTTAGAGTCAGATTTCTCTAAATACAACATATTTAACACTTAAAAAATGGAATATTATCAAGCTGCATCTGAAGTCATTAAAACCGGGATCTGATTTGATTCCAGTGTGATTGAAAACTGTCTGAAGAGGACAGAGATGAGACAACAAAATTAGCACAAAGGAACCTAAGACCCTTATAAAAGAGTGTTATAGTAATTAAACGCTTTTATTTAGTGTGATTTTCTTTAATCTTCACAGGGTCAACATTATTACAAACCAGCTACTTAAAATAACAATTTGATCTAACTGCAAATTTGACAAACAAACAAAGAATTTGACACTTTACTCTCATTAAAGACACTTTTTACTACAAATATATATATAAAAAACATAGCAGAAATATGTTATTCTTTCTCACAGAAGGAATCAGTTTGTAAAGGTTTTAATTATACTAAGGTTGTTATAATTGTTTCAAAATATATCAGCCTTTTTTGTTTCTTTTTTTTTTTTTTTTTTTTAAAGATTTGAAGAAATACATTTCTTATTCATCTCAAGCCAAAACATCCCTAAAATTAGGAAAGAACTCCTAGAAAGACATAAGGAGGATGGTGGGCTGACTTTATCAAATTTTATTTGTTGTTATTAAGCAACTAACACTTTTAAGTTGGTTTGCTGGTTTACAGACTCATCAAACTCTGAAACTACAAATTGGGTCCACATGGAACGGCACATCCGGTCTCCCTTAGCTCTTTTTCATGTGGCCCTCGAGCACTGAGTAAACGTTACTAGAGGAACAATGCAGTGGTCAAAGGCTCTTTGAAAATCTGGTTCCAATTTAGGACTCACTTTAAGCTTCCTTCCAATAGTAGAGTAAAATTAAATGTGTAAGGGGGCGTTTTTTCATAAGAGGCCATATCATTCCGTTTAAGCAGCTGAAAAAAAGACTTTGATTACACAAATAGAAATTTTCAAACATCTTCAAGTGCGTAGGTATGCAAGGAGTAATCTCTGTTTTTATATTGCCCCAAAAACATGGCTGGATGAATGTTTGGCCACAAACCCAATGGCTAAAGGGCTGATGTTAACCATAAATTGGCAGAATTAGTGTGTTGCCTCTTCATCACTTGACCATTTGAAAAACCAGTGAGAAGGAGAACCAGGGGAACACTTTGCAGTTAAAATCTGACAAGCTGCAGCAGTAGACTTTATTACTTTACTGTCATTTCGTATACACAGTGTATACAAAACAAATGTTTGAATCATACAGCTTTTTGACAGTGAATGAGAAGCTTACAACAGTGAAATGGACATTTCCATTTATAAAGTGCAGCAATGATCAAAATGTAAACAGTATGGGAGACAGATGGTGCAAATGACATTGATGTGGAAGGTTCAGAGAAGTGCAAAAATAGATAAATAGATATGGTGCAAAATGCAGTAGAAACACTGAGTTGAGTTCTATTTTGAAGATTCACCATGTAGTGCAAATATGATGTTTATGGTGTAATGCAGTGACTCGATTTGTGACTTGATTAGTTTTCAATGGTTCAACAGTCTTTTTGCAGTTGGGAAAAGGCTGCTGCAGAATCTGCTGGACCTGCATCGAATGCTGCAAAGCCTCTTCCCAGAGGGCAGCAGGGAGAACAGTCCATGGTGGGGGTGTGAGGGGTTGCTGATGATGTAACGGGACACGCAGCACTGGGATGAAATGTCTTTAATGGAAGGAAGAGGAGCCCCGATGATCTTCTCTGCAGTTCTCACCACTCTTCTCACCTTCTTCCAGTCTGAGGCACTGCAGCCTCCACACCACACAGGGAGACAGCTGGTCAGAACGCTCTCTACGGTGCTTCTGTAGAAGATCGTGAGGATGGGTGGGGGCAGGTGGGCTCTCCTCATCCTCCTCAGGAAGTACAAGCACTTTTGTGCCCTTTTGACCAGTGAGGAGGTGTTCATAGTCGAGGTGAGGTTGTCTGTGATGTGCACCCCAAGGAATTAGTAAGAATTCGAAAGAATCCACTCATTATCACTCTGCCTGCTGGAGAATAAGGTGCTGTCCATATTGCACTTTTCTCTAAGTAGAATATACAGTGGTGCAGATAACCATTCTGTATCTGATGCAGACATGACCTTGGTTGCCTCAATCATATGTTGTAGGTATGCAAGATGTTTAATTTTGTCCGTTTGGAAAAAACAGTGGCCAGAAGATGTTATGTTATGTTTGTGACATCTATCTAGGATATAACCTTGGTCTTGCTCCTGGATCATAGATTTCCTCTCTAGCAGCCCCTAAGGTGATGAGGATACGGAAAGTAACATCTGCCACACTGATCTTAAACACATGGAAAATGCAGGGTTGTATTCAATTCCCTTCCTTCTTCATCCTATTCGTGTTTCACAGAACACATGGTTTTGAGAAGTCTCATATGTATGACGAGACCAACTGCATAGAAAAGGATAATCTGACACAGTAGTGCTCTAAGAACAACTGATCAGAAAGCCTGATAAAGTGATAAGGGATAACAGGAGGTCTTGGAATACTGAACACGCCCCCTGTCTGTATAAATGGGAGGTGTTGGAGCCTATGGACAGCATAAGGTTCCTGGACTATCATATCTCCTCTGACCTCTCTATGACTGAGCACACATCCCACTTGGTGAAGAAGCTCCTTCTTTCTCAGGAAGCTAAAACAGTCTGGTCTCTCTACTTAGCTCCTCACAAACTTTAATGGGGTTATAAAACGAATCCTATCTCTCAGTGTGATGGCGAGGGAATATCTGCAGAATTGTGGGATGCTCTCTCTGTCCAATTAGGTACATAATAACTTGGGAGACGTTTATGTTGCAAAAGTCCAGTAAAGGGCCAGAAAAAAGGACTTCAGACCTTCTTAACTAGATGTACATTTTGATTCTGTGTCTCAGCTAACTTTGATGTTGGTCCCAGAATAATAAAAACTCTCGATCTCTATATCTTGGTGACCCATCCGATCCGCCCCCTGTCTGTAGACAGTGTCATCAGAACAATGACGGTCATGTTGCCTGCAAACTTCCCCAGTCTCAGAGATGGATCTGCTGAAGAAGAACCTCACACTTTTTGCTGCCATGATTTTAGATAAAAAGTTGAGAATTAGAGAGTAAGGCCCCTTCTTTTGTAAGTGAAGCCAAAAAACCTTGGGGTACTAACCTCTCACCATGAAACATTTTGCCAAAAGGCCTATTGCTTGTCCTGCTGTAAAGTTCAGTTTAGTTCCAAGGTGTAATTTTATTTTAGCTATCTTTAGTCCTTATTTAAATTAGCTTGTGCAGGCATGGAGAAGGCACAGATGTAGAACATGAAGGGAGGCCTCTGTTCTTTTTTTTTTTTTTAACAGTGTCCTGTCTGGCAATGTGGCAATAAGAATAATTGTCTTGATGCCAAAAAGAG
>NW_015150655.1:225248-241631 GCF_000732505.1 Cyprinodon variegatus
TGGTGGCTGACTAAATACTTTTTTGCCCCACTGTACAATAAAGTAACACCTTGAAACTATCGCTGAAGTAGTATTATTTAATTTGACATCTACTATTTGTTACCTGAATATAAGAATGTGGGCTTTCTGTTCTCTGTTCTCAATGCAACACTCGGGTTCAAATCCAAACCCTAGAGACCTTTGCTGCATGACCCCTTTCTCCCCATCCCATTTCCTTTCACACCACCGTCAAAATTAAAAGCGCAAGAACCAAAAAAATAATAAAGAGGAATTAAAAAAGAAATATACGTCTGACTAAATAAAAAAGGCAGATTTTGTTTTTGGAAATCTCTGTGACAGGACACAAGGACCCAGTATTCAAGGCCTGACAGACAGTGGGATTATTCAGAGTGTTTATTAAAAACAGAAGCGGGCTGTGGAACCATGGTAGGACACAGATAACTGGAAGCTCTGGTTACACAGTTAAGTCAATAGCCAGAGAACGAGGCAGGATCCAGAGGGTGGGCTGCCAACAAGATGTGGTGGGCATCGACCAGAGTGTCCCAGATGCTACAGCCCCGGAGAACAAGCAGGAGTCCGAGCCAGGTCGGGGAAACAGATCAGAACAGAAACAGGCTGGTTTAGGGTTCCAGGAGTCCACAGACAGTTCAGGCAGAACGTTCAGATGGGAACAGGCACGCTCAGTGGATAAGAGGCAGCTCAGGATCAGGAAATCAGAAACACTATGAAACACTAAAAACCCTCTCTCCACTGGCCCCTGAATATGAGCACTAGAACACGAGCATCAGCATCAAACTGGCCATGACGGCTGGGACTAAGCCGTATAAATATAAGCAGGCGCAGGCGAATTAGATGAGCAATAATTGGAAACCGGGCAGAGTTAGACAGGTGAATGGAGTGAAGAATTAGGCCAGCCATCAGTACCACGATCAAGACACTCTGGTCTTAACTAATGCTTTACTTTGTTGGAAAAGTCAGATCATGTCAGGAAACCGATCCGTTTAATTGGGCTCTATGAGTTGCTCTATAGTTTGTCAGAACTCTTTCAGAAGCTTGATGGCAACAAAAGCTGTGTTTCATATGCTACTTCCTAATTATCTGTTAAAAAATACTAGTGGAAAGAGATTTACATTTTTGTCTACATGTGTAGGGAGGGTTTTGGTTGGAAAGCAATGAATATAAAGTCTTTTTCAAGTTTTTGTTTTCAATTGATCAAAGTTGCTGTATATTCATTTCACCATGGACAAATAAACGTAAATAAACCTAACCTAAACCTAAAACCTAATGTAGTTTCTGGGCTCCTTGGTTGGTGTTATATAAAGTAAGTGCTCCAAAAGACACGTATGAAGCTATAATCATCCACTTGGCTTGCCAAATACAACAACTAAACCATTTTCCACTGCACATACCTCATTATTGCAGTTCTTTTGAAACGTTTTGCCCAATGTAGGACACATTGAAGTGTCATATTTCGGAAAAAACATCAATAAACCTCTTCAGAGTCCTGAAACTCCCCAGCAACGCATATAGAGGGGTCTATATGTGCGCAAGCACAAGTTGCAGGCGGGCTATAAATGCCGTTCTGTGTCTGATAATAACTTGGAGAAGATGATTTATGGCTGACCTCCTTGGACAGATTGTCCCCTGCCTTTCTCTTTCTTTCAACTTTTTGACTTGAAAGAAACCGTAATGCACACACACGTATGTCTTTAAAACAAATTCTGTCTGCTTTTTTTCCCCACTTTTTGGGGAAAAAGAGATTCAGAAACTGCAGAAAAACATGCACAATTAAAAAAGTAGCCTTTTTGTGTGGGTTTTTGTATCAAACAATTCGCACTGCACAGTGTTAAAGGCATGCAATCTCATATGAACACCTAGTGTCATTATCTGTGTGTTGATTTGCCATTCTGACCAGCAGTGTGGTGAAGTTATTACCCTAATAAAATAAAAAGCCAGATTCCAGGATAATGTCTGTGTTTCCAGGAGCCAGGAGGAGAGTCCTTGAAGGAGCTTGTTGAGGAGCGGATGTGAGGAAGGACAACAACAAGCTTTGGGATCTGGAGAAGACTCGATATAAAGGCTGACCAGGACTGGCTGAGGCTCAGACCGGTGGAGCCCTGCTCATCTTAAAGAACATTTCCCTAAACAACTTACCAAGGCTGACAGCACGTGAGTGACTTATGGCTTCCTCTGCTTCCCTGTCTTTGAGGCTTCCCCTCACACTCCTTTATTCAGGCTCCTGCCTCTCTGCTCTTTGGCCTCTATTCATTTCACACATCTCTGTCGCTGCTCTAAGTTTACCTTATTCTCTTGAGCTCCTTGTCGGTCTTATCTGCTGAGCCATTTGTTGCTCTGCCCCCACAGAAAGCCTTCTCATCTCCGTCCTTTCTCCCTGCCTATCTTTTTTATCTGCTGGCCAACGTTTCCCTTACATAAGCAGGAGATCCTCTTGCGTCCTTCTCTCTGCTTTTATCAGCTTTAGTTTTCCTTGTGCCCCTTTCAAATGTTGACCTGCTTTTGCCGTCACATATTCTCCCAAGCAGTTACTAAGTTCTGCTAGTGACCTGAACCCTGGGACACCCGCAGCCCTGGCTCTTTTGTGGGATCCCTGTCAATAGACTGTGCTCCAATGAACCAGTCGATGCACAGCCAAAGCGTAAAGGTGTGCTTATGCACATTTCTGCAGGTGAGAGGAGGATGAGCATGCGTGGAGCTGTGGTGGGATGCGTGGTGCTGGTGTGCCTGCTGGCTCTCCTGGCTGAGAGGACGGAGGGACACATCACCTTTTTCAGCCCCAGTGAGATGATGAAGTTGAAGGTATACAGTTTGTGTGTCCATCTAGTTAATAAGCAGATTACAGGAAGTTAACCAGTAGCTCAAATGATTCTTTTTTTTAAGGTGAAATGGCAATTCCTGTCTGATAATAGCTTGAGTGTTAGAGTTAACTGATTTGTCATATCTTTCTGTTTTTGGATGAGAAATGATATTATAAACTAAATGTAAATGTTATAAAGAACCCCTCTGATCAGCAGCCACTCATAAACTCTATAGAAAACAGCAACTTTTGGGATACTGAAGGGGATTTTTAAGTATATTTGTTCAACTACTAAGGTAATTGGACTCAAAAGTATTTTAAACAACTGTGTAATGCCTTTATGTTATGAGAGACATGTGGTTAGGGACCATGAGTAGAGCATGCTGTTCTATAGATGGTAAAATATACATCAAGGTCTGGCCAGTAGCTTTAAAATGTTAACCTATTCAAAAATAGATTTAGCATGAAAAATAAGAAATTTCCGCTATAACTTCACTGATATATTTCTCTTTTTTTTAGTTTTTACGGCACTAGTGGCTTGTTTTTTTTTTACAGTAGGTTGACAGGAAAGGGGGTATGAGAGAGGGGGAGAGACATGTGGCAAAGTACCACAGGTCAAATTCGAACCCGGTTGGTTTTGTCGAGGATGAAGGCCTCCGTACATGGGTCATCCGCACTAACCACTGTCCCACCTGCACGCCCCGCTGATATATTTCTAATGTTCTGACAGATCCTTTAGTCTGTTGAAAAATCGCAAAAAATTTGAAAAAAAAAAATTAAAAACCATTGCATAGTCATTTTGCTTTGGAGAGAACTTTACCCATTTATAGAGATACACTACAAACGATCTAAAATGAGGAAACATTTCTTAAAATAAGTGTGTTTACATTTAATTTGAGTCGGTATATAAGATGATATGCCAATGGAATGCGTCTTTTATTTATCATTATCTCTAATTAGATATTATGGCCTTAAAAAAAGAGATTGTCGTTGTGTTTTCTTAGTTTAAATGTAAATTGTCATAGTCCACTTGAAGAGTGTCTCACCTACTAAAAAAAATGCACCCTTTTTAAGAAAAATTGACTTACTTAGATATCTATGTTTTGCTATGCAGTCAATTAAATCATTATATATGTGAGCAATTTATTTCATTAGCAGCAACCCCCTCCCTGCATGAAAATGCAAATACATTTTAAAAACAAAGCAACAGTTTTTAGTCAGTATTTCTGATTTTCTGTTCTCTTGTGCATCAGCAGCAGAACGGCAAGAAAAACATGGAGACTCGATCAGAGGACGGTCAGTTGGAAGAGGTCACCGTCCAGCAGGCTCCTCTGATAGAACATAATGGGAATCCTGTGAGCAAGCAGCCTGCAAGACCCTCTCTAGCAACAAAATCCAGATGAACAACTTTAGTCATCCTCTCTTATTTTGTCTGTCATTTCCAGGATAACACATTGGAGGTAGCTGTCCGTCTTTTACCCAGGCAGGTGGATCATGTGTCACCAGTGCTCGAAGAGATTATCCATGAAATAGTGGAGCAAAGTCAGAAAGGTATTTCATTTGGGTCTTCTCGATTTTCCAAATAAAAACTAGCAGACACATGCAAGCAGTAAACCTTGATTGGAAAAAAAATATGTGACCATCATTCCCTCTTAAATCTGTGTTTCTGCAGCCAAATAGCAAGGCCAAGGGCACGGCAGGAGGGACGAGGTGTAAATTCTTCAGAAAAGCACTGAATGCTCAAATGTTTTGTTGTGTTTAAATAAATCAGACAATAAAGGGAAATGATTGTATCATTCTTTGGCGGTTCTGGTCTATTTCTTGAAAGAGAGAGAGCATCAGCATCTCCTGTAAATGTTGCAACTCTTTGTTGAAAAGATTTTCCCTAATGGCTTTAAGATGTCATCTGACATGATTTTTAAGACACTTGAGAAAATGTTCAGCTGATTCAAATTAGACAACATCATTTAAGACTAGGAGATTCATATCAATGAAACAATCACTGCAGTTCATTTGGTAGTAAATCATACAAAACAAAGTGTTCAACAAGTCCCAGCTGCCCACATTCTCTGACATCATTACTTGTTCCCAGTCCTTTGGAAGTAGTTACTTTAGAGCTTTGAAGTCAGCTTCTCACAGAACTCAAAATCCTTCACGGCGAGGGCGGCGTCTCGAGCTAAAGGGGCAGGAAGGACCAGGGAGCAGTCACTGTCAAAATATTTCCCAGTCACCCCCTCCAGTTCCTCGGACACGGCGCAGTAGATGGGGCTGATGGCGCCTTCTTCTGGTGACTGTGAGGGAGACAGCATCAGTGGAGCGTTAGTGTGAATGATGCCGTACAGACGGATATCTAAGCAGGATGGGCGCAAAGATGCAGTTAGGCTGAAAATCTATGCCCTCTTTGTTTCCAGTTAGTTGTTAAGCTTATTAACACGTAGCATGAAGTTGAAGCTTGTCAAAAACACAGATTCACTTAAAAGTAATTTGTTTTCATTTGGTTGTATTTCTTAGAATCAGATAATTGACCGTCTCACATCACAGTGATCTCTCCATTGTTTAAAACTACTGTAACTCCAAGAAGTGATTCTCTTAAAACTTATGACAGCCCTTTTTAAAGATATCGTTGATGTAAAGATGTTTTGCATAAAAGAGACAATTATTTACAAAATAAATATATAATATCTTACCATAAATAACATATTACCACAAATGAGTGGATTATTCCACTAATAACTTAGTTATATACAATAAGATTCAGCTTCCAGGCTACTTGAGCTTACATTCTCAATAAATCATAGATAATCTGATGAAGCTGAAATAAAATTCTGGTGTTCCTATTGTTTTTGTCTTGAAATTTACTCAGTTGAATCAATTTACTAAAGGTTTAAATGGATCTAATGTATCTCATTGTGTCAGTCAGTGAAGGGTATGGAGGGAATCCACAGCGCATGCCAAAGTAAAGGTACATACGAACAACACTGGAAATATGGAACATTACTCCATTTGGACATTTCTTTCAATATGATGTAAAAAACTTGACTTAGACTGGTCAGTGAACAACAGAAACACTGAAGGAGCTGCAGGAAGTTCCAACAAGGATTGGCGTCATTCAAAATGTGAAAAAATGTTTCTGGTTTTTGACAAAGGAGAGAGCTTGCAAGACAGAAGATGATTATTCCTGAGTAATAAAATAAAATGAGCCTGCAATCTAAACAAAAAAAAAACAAACAAACCCAAAACTATTCTCCCATATCCACTGAAACTTTGGATAAGAGATAAAGTCTTTGATTATATGCAAATGCAAAACTTAGAACTTTCAGAATGAAAATTGGGAAGAAGTAAACAGAAAAATCCCTGAAGTGGAAATTGCAACTGGAAACATATGAAGTTTCTCTCTAACTCCAAAATGGCTGCTAGTCGGGGAGAGAATTCTAATCTGGACCAGCGTGCCATATGTTCATGTATATGCACACCTAGTTAAATCACTGTCATATCATTCTACTACAGGTATCACTATAGAAACCCGTTTTAGAGCAGCTGACTCACCAGGCGAGTAGGGGGCATGGTGATTGCATGGAGTTTAAGGTGGATTTTAATATTTGTGGATGAAACAAACATTTTGATGAATAGGAAAGGAAGGAGAGCAAAAAAATTAAAAAGAAATGCAACCATACAAGGCACTAATGCCAGAGGAGTTGAAAGAAATTAAAGACTAGAAAGAAGAAGAAAAACACTCCAAAAAAGTAAGCAAAGGGGCAGTTATAATATTAAGATACTATTTTCAAAAGGAAAATTAAGTGATGCTGAACTACATTTATGAGCAGCTGTTGTTTTGGCTTAGAAAACATGCAAAGTGAATCAGACGAACAGGTCCCCCCCCTTGGGAATGGGCAGTCGTTGGGTTCTTTGTCAGCCTGCAATACCCGATACCTGTCTTTGCCTCTGAAATGGGTGTCATTAGAAGGAATTGTTGGCTAGGCTCAAAGGAAGGTGCTCTGCTCCCCTGCATGGGGGTGGGGCTCACAATGATAGTGGGAAGGAATATATCGCTGTATTGTAGGTTTTTGCAAGCTGAAATCTAGGTCAACCCCCTATGTTTAAGGTTCGTTTTTCTTTCTTAACATAGATGGCTGTCCATATGGACAAAAAACATTCTTTTGAGGACCAGAATGTTCACATTTTGGACATAGAAGACAGGTGATTTAAAATGGGGGCGTGAGGGAAGCGAATGACTGTGGATAACTGAAATTTCTTCACCAGCGCAAAGTACCATTTTTCTTAAAAATAAAAAGACAACAACCTAAAGAGCAGCACAGGTTTAAATGAGTGAGCAAAAAATTAAAAAGTTCAATATAGTTTTTAATCCAAGCTTCACACAATAATACATCAGGTTATCTCTCTTTTCCGGAGTTACAATGCAGAGAGGCTGCGCTCATAAAGTGTAATAAATAAAGTGTGAACGTTATTTAAATTTCTATGTAAGTTAAAAGATAGACCCCAAACCAGAGATCTGTTATGAATCATTACACTCAGATTTGCTCATATATTTGGCAGAAAATATTTCTTCCTCTTCTTTTGTAATAATAATAATGTGAAAATGGGGACAATTCCCAATTGATAAAATGTAAAAGTTGAGGGGGGATGAGGAGGGATGGCATCCCCTTTCTTAAAAAAAAATCTTAAAAATCCTCCCCCTTCTTAAATGACTATTCCCTCATACCATCCCCTGTGACATTTTATCAAAGAACGTGAGAATTTCTATTATATATCAGCAGTAATGGCAATAATATTGCCCTTCCAACATTTGGCAGGCTGTGTGCTTACAAGTAGTCAACGCGACTGAGGGAATGTGAAAATAAGGAGGGGGGGGGAATTTTCCACAGGTTCTAAGTTGCTGAGATCTGCCTCCCATGCTTAGTCTGAGAAATAATGTGTTTACAATTATTCAAGTTTCTCCACATAATCAAACCTGCTCTCTGTAATTGTGGTTCGAATTTCATAAGTCTGGGACAATAAATGTGAAAATAGGAGGGAGGGAATCTTCGGCAGGTTCTGAGTTTAACAAATAAAGTGTCAGAAATGATCTACAATGGTGTTGATAGCAAAATCAGGAATTGGCATTCACTGAGCAGAGAATTTATTTATCACACTGACTGTAGGACATTGATTGAAACGTGTCTCCATACAAGTAAAATCCTATTAATTCGAATTCATCTGTCCACCAAAACTATCAATTCTAAGGCTTCAATGTATAAGAAATATGAAAACATTAAGAATATATTAAAAATGTCCCTTTTCGTTCATATTTCAATCCGTTTTCTCATCAATTCGTGTGAGTTTAGGGCTATGCGCGCTCCTGCGACAGGGGAGGTAATTCTCAGCACAACAGATCAAACCCGGAGGAGATCATTGAAGCAGGGGCCGATTTAGGAAATTAGGGCCCCCCGGCAAAGACAGGCATGGGGCCCTCTGAATTGAGAAGACAACTCATAATACAGACTCATAATAGAGATACAGAAATGTGATGTTAATGTTTGGCCAATGGTCATAAATGAATTGAATGTTGATATCTGACTGCAAGGTCCCTCATGTGACTTGTTAGAATAATTTTAACTCATTCATTGCCAGCATGTAGTCTAGCTTACTTGAAATTAGCCAATAGAAGCAATACTGATTCTCTGACAAACAGTCTATTTTTATAAAATAAATACTCTAAATTAATATTTGAAAGGTGAGTAAAATTATTAGATTTTATACAGTCTTATTTTATTTTCAGGCTATTTCTAATGTATTAAAATTTGTGAGCAGTTTTTTTTTTCAGATTTTTGAATTTTTTTTTAAGCTGTTTCAATTTAATTAACTGAATTTGAATAAAAAATGCTTGAGTTGAAAGGATTCAGATATTAATTTGTTATGTTTTGTGAGGTTTTGTTCCAAATCTTAATAGATTCATTGCCAAAAGATTCTCCAAAGTAAAAACAAAGAAGTGGCCTACAATGACTATGAAGCTGATACCAGTGGGAAATGAGTCCCTTCTTATATAGGGGCAGTGATAGTCATGCCAGCCCAGGGACTGACTGCAGTTGCAACTATACTGCATATAACCATAAATTATTTTTTTTTATTTAGAATTATACAGTAATTTATATCTTTTTTTCATATATTTTATGAGTATAAACTGTACCCTTAATACCTTCAGCATTTTGCATGTTTAAATTTGTTTAGAATAACTGAGAAGCTATTGGAGATATCAAGCTGTACCCTCATGATTTTGGAAAGATTTTGATAAACTTAAAAATTTCAGGCTCAGCTGTATGTTGTCGTTGCTAGTGAGTAAATTCTCTGCATGCCCTCCATTTAGGTTTATATTTCATCATATTTTGAGCTGCTTTGTGTGTGTTGTGACCCACATAGAGAAGCCATTAGAGCCTAAAACTTAACTTTTCTAGTACCAGTATATGAGTAAATTAGAATTTAAATTTAAAATGGATTAAAGTCTTTATAAGACAATCACATGTGCTTTTTTAAGAAATAAAAAATTTTCCCCTTTTTAATCAGCTAGATAAATCAAACCAATCTAAAGGTGAGGACACCTGTCAGAAGCTTTTCATCCCACGGAAGAAAAATCCCAATCAGATAAACCAAACTAACAAAACAGTTTCTGAAGTATGCTATGAATCTTGACGAGTTCCTCTGTCACTAAGAAAGAAATTCTGTGGAAGCAGTATTTTTTTAGTTTTTTTTTTTGGAAAGAGGATGAGTCAAAAAATCTTCCAGAAAGATGAAAGAGGCTTATACAGCCCCCCTTCCCTGTTAGAGTGTACTGGTATGTAACATTCATAAAACATTAACCAGAAGCAAAACTTAACTACGAACATATCTCTTTTTTGCAAAATGACTGCATCAGGGAAATAAATTCCAAGAAAGACAAACTTAAATGTCTACATTTACAGTCAATGTCTCAGGAGGACAGGGTTATAACTCTTCATCTGCAAAACAAAGGGAATGGAAACTTATTTATTGCTAAGAGAAATTTGATGAGCAGAGCCACTTTAGGGAGTGGAGGATGTTCTAACCTTTGTGTTCTTGCCTCCAAATTTAAAAGAGAAATGTGTCAACTATGAACACCCACAATGAAATCCTGCACAAATGCAAGCTAAAATGTCTACGTACTTAGGATCCAGCTTGCTGAACACCCCAGTCATTGCCTGCATTGAAGCTTTGAATCTGGTTTATATCATGACATCTCTTTATAAATATGACCCAACTTTCTCCTGTTCACTGTACATTGTGGTTTCCAGACATCGCTGAGGCAGCCAGGATTCAGCGCCTTTGTACACATTGTCCTCAACTTGGGCAGCCTATGTCCATCTGCAACAAATTATTACCAGCTGCATCTTTTTACTTGCGTCTAAACTAATTAAGCTTGAATAAGGCTTTGTGTGGCAGGCCAGGACAAAATCATGTACAACTGTTGTGATGAAATACAAGGTTCAAAGACCTAAATGAAAAAAGAAGTTTTGTATCTTCTGATAAAAATTAAATTTGATTTGTGATAGTATGTCGTATTAGATTAAAATGCATTGAATAAAAACACAGAAATATATTCTGTTTCTTTTGTTTTTAAACAATTAAAATTATTTAACACAAACCAACAATCTAATTGCTTCTTTTCCATAGATTCATCCAAGTCATTTAAAACAGCAGAAGTTGTGAAGGACGACTCAGTCTATGCAGTTTAATTGAGGATAATTCATTGGATTTCTCTGTTGATTAAAAAGTTGAGCTAATTTTGAAAATAAGTTCTACTTTCAGAATGAAAACCTGCCAGAGTAAATATGCAACATACTTCCCCTCTAACTGTTCTCTCATTTTTTTCCACATCTGCTTCCAATTTTCAACTAAGTTCTGTTTTTAGAAACATTACCCCTTAGTTGTGCAATTTTACAGCCAGTCAAAGTCCCACGTTCTTCTGACTGATTATTGATTGTTGACCTTGAACTTGGTTTCCCCCAGACATCCCATGTCCCATTTGCTTTGCATTGGAGTTGCCTATCGGTTGTGTTCTATAAAGTTAGTAAGTGGCTGGAACAAAGTATGCATCAATACACTGTTGCATGCTTATGCGATGTGATCATGATGTAAACAAAACAGATGTGAATTCAAACTTCCCAAAGAGACTACATTTTTTCATCAATGTACACATTAACGGAGTGGCTCATTTTCACAAAGCTCGGGGTAAACCCGTTTCCTGACTTATATCAAGGATCTGGGAGACCTCAGTGTAACTGTAGGGGACTGTTATTTAACATCAGGATCTAAAGCATCTTTTCATTTAAAAATCCTGTGGAAGTGACCATGCATGGAAACAATGAGCAATGCTCTCACCTTAAAAAAGAAGAACCCAACAAAATTAAAAAGGAAACGAAGCCAGGCTGGATAGTGTCGCATCACCTCTGTCATAACAACACCTGGGTGGACCGAGTTGGCAGTAACGCCTGTCAGGAAATAAGGAAACAAATGGACTTGGATTACTGAATGGGATGATGTGAACATTTGAAGTGTAAAATATTTGCTAGAGGGAAACTGTTCATCAGAAGTTTGTTTGCGCCTGAGTGAGCATCACATTAATTATTGGGTAACAAACATAGATTTGAACAATCTATTTTCCAGGCATGGGTGACTGTAGGGATTATAACTTGTTTAAGTTTTCAAAATTGAAGTAGCTTTCACAAGTCTGAGGTTATGTTGAGTTTTTTTTTTTTTTTTTACAATCATCAAGGGCTTAAATTTTAACACACAAGCTCATATGTGCTGCAGAGAAATTACCCAGCTGTTCTTAGGCACTGACGAAGGCAAAACCCTGACTTCAGATTTGTTAGGTTGGCGTGAAAAAGTAGCAAGTAAAACAACACTGCATTTAGCACTTAGTAGAAAACAAGAGAAAATGGAGAGAGATGCCAAAACTTTGCAATTCATGTGTCAGGAATTTCTAAGACAGGAGGATTTTCTCTAAACAAACCAGTGATTTCCAAACACAACAACACTCTCAGACATAAACTGTTTCAAACCAAAGACAGAACAACCAAAGAAAAGCTGAGTCACGTTATTTATGTCGTCCAGTGTATCAACATTGACCTTAAATTTCCCATATATAATTAAGTAAATTAACTAGAATATTATCAGTAAAATCCTTTTGGATAGTAAAAAGGGACCTACCGGTGCCCTGTAACCTTCGAGCCAGCTCATTGGTGCAGATGATGTTGTGCAGCTTGGTGTGATTGTAGACTTGATCCATGGTGTACACAAGGTTTTTCCCATGAAAGTGAGAGAAGTCCACTTGACCTCTCTTGTGGTTGAGGGAGCTGACGGTAACGATACGTGCAGGAGCTGAGCGCTTTATGAGTTCTAGAGCAAAAGGCACACAAAAAAAACCCATAGTACAAGGGGAGAAAGATAAGAAATGTAATTTCAATGGAAATATGCTATATGCTACTAATTCTTAAAATGTTGTTGCAGAAAATAAGACGCATCAGCATACCCAGCAGCAGGTTTGTGAGCAGAAATGGTCCCAGATGATTGGTGGCAAAAGAAGCTTCAAACCCATCTTTGGTTATCTGTCTGGGGAGACCTGTCACCAACAGTTAGATATAAAAATGTGTGCAGAACAACAAGCATCAAGATCTACTCCTATACAAAACCAAGTGTTATTATAAACATGCATCTAAATCCTTCCCTCCTCAGTATTTTCTTGGGATCATATGACCAATCAAAATAAATATATGGTTTGCTCTTACAGGTTTTACATTCAGAGACCTAAATGTGTATTTCCCCATACAATAGATCCCTAGTGAGATACTATGCTGTGACTTGCTGTGTTGACTTTCACTGCATTGTTTCAACAGCATTTTTCCTAATTCCCCTACCTTTGCTAATAGCTATATTGTTCATAGATTCTCCCATCATTTAGCAGCTACCGATCTATCTTTGGCCCTGTTCTCCCTGCACATCCTGTTCAGATTCAGTGGAGGCCATGTTAGTAGATGGACCATGGATGGTCAGTACAGCAGACATCTACTTACTGTGGCTTTTACTGATTATAGATATGAGTAATTTTTATGGATTATTAATCTATATATGTACATTCTACAAACATTTATTCATTATGTTATATTATATATTATATTTATGAATAATCATGAAATGCACTGTTATATGTTTTGTTTTGGGGTCTCTCTGGGTACTCTGGCTTTCTCTAACATTCCAACAACATAGATGTTAGATTAATCTCTTTCTAAACTGCTCTTAAGGAGGAATGTGTACATTTGTTTGTCTTGCGATGGACTAACAACCTGTCCAGTGTGTTACGCACTTGTCGCCCAATGACCAATGGAAATAGGCTCCTTCTCCCCGTGAGGACAAATGCTCATGGACAATGGATGGAGGGATTCCAATTTATGTACAGTCTCCACTTAAGTATTATTATCCATTTCATTCAATGTATTTACCACTAAATCTATACAGTACTTTTATCTGCAGTGTTTCCATCCTAATTTCCTCTACGTGATTGTTTTTCCAGAGTTCTTTATGCTCTATAATTGATGGATTTATCTTAGTTAAATAAATTCCTGAATACTTTATTGCAATTAATTATTTGTTTTATCTGCTTGTTTACTTGATTTGATCTTTAGATTGTGCATTTGTATTTGCTTAAATGTTTTTGTGCTTTGTATTTTAAATCTCTGTAGAGCAGTTTGAGTTTCACTTAAGAATGCTTTACATATAAAGTTTGATTGATTGATTGAAGGATTAATTGAACACATCCTAACTCCTTTATCTCTGATCTGTGTGCTGTTTTTATAAGTCTTTTTGTTTTCACAATGTTCTCTAACAAGTCTCTGAGGCCTTTACAGGACAGCTTAAACAGTTTAAACAACACACAGCTTGTTTTGATTTATATCTAAACTCTGGATGGTCTTTGTTCAGTTGCTCTGGGATTTATGTGGGCATATTAGGATGCATTTATTGGAAAGCTCCACTTACATTTCAGATTTATTATTTTTTAAAGAAAAACCAAAGGGGCATTTTGGAGTTCATCTACCCATAATGCACTGCTTCATGTTGGCCTATGACAAAAAAGTCCCTCTCTGTTGTTTAAATATGGCTGATGTTCAAAATGTTAGGCACTGCTGCCTGAGACTCTGGAAATTATGAGGCGACCTTGACACCTCCTGAACCTCTGTAATAAAAAAGACCAACCTTTGCTCTTTCAATGCCAGAGAGGTTTTAAAGTTCTTTATCTGTTGCTCTGTTTCTGCAGTTCATGTATTCATACTGATCAGGTTTGTTCAAACTCTGCTATTCCAGTTCGCTTTTTGGTTTTATATTAGAACATGACAATTTTTTATTTCTATTAATATGAAATATAAAATAAACACATTTATTATTTTGTCTAAGATGGACCTTACACAGTTGGTGGACAAGAGGAGAAACATCTTGACTGGCTTTAGACTTTCTATCTGAGGGCAGATACAGGGAAAGATGAGGTCTATCCACCCATCCTAAACAGGACTGTTATTGGAAGGTTCAGAATATTAAAATCTACTCCCCTCCCCACTCAATTCCACTTATAGACTGGATATTACACTGTGCTGTACTTTGTTACATGGATTTTAATTCTACATTTATTTTAAATATTGATAAATGGCCTGTATTACTGTTTTCAAGCCTTGTGTATTATGTGATTTGAACATTTTTGTTCGTAAACAATTCACTCTTAGCACCCAAAGTAAACTTCAATGTGTTAACATACATTGACTATAATGATTTTACCTGCTCTGAAAAAAACAGGCGAGCTGCATTTTGGAGAACTAAAGGCAACATCTGTATTTGTTCAGTTCAGCTTTCCTCATCAACAATGTGTAATCCAGGGTCTCGCAAACATAATGGCATGCCAGCAAACAATCCAAAGGTTCAGTCAATGTCAACTAATCTAAACATTTATCTAATTATTAGCTCTTCCTGATTCCATGAATACTTTTTAAGCTGTTGCTCTTATCCAACTCTGATATTATAACGTGTTAACCAGAATGCATATATTTTCTAGTTCTACAAAGAAAAGAAATTTGATAACAGTTGCTGAGTGGATTTAAATAGTGAGCGTTGTTCCTTCATATTTGTGTTGTCATATGCCTCACAGATGGGGAATAACAGACAGAAAGCTCTTTTGGGGGGTTTCCACATTGTTATATGTTCTCAACCCTTTCCTTTGAAAATTGTTTAACTCATGTGAAGCTTAACAAAGATAATTTGGTTACTAAATGGTTGTGGGTCCACTTTTACAAATGGTCCAGAGTCTCCTGAGATTGCAATTACCCAATTCAGCAGAAGTAAACAGGGCTTTTGTTTGTGCAGTTGAATTTCTTGGTTTAAAATGAAAACTTGCGTCACCTGATACTGCAGCATTGTTTACAAGAATGTGGAGTGATTTCTCCTCCTCCAGAATCCTCTTTGCAAATGCTCTGACAGACTCCATGGAGGAGACATCCACAATGCGCAGATGGACGTCTGAGTTCCCTGTAATCTGCTTGATTTCAGTAGCAGCTGCTTGGCCCCGGGACTCGCTTCGGCAAGCCAAGATGACCCGCGCCCCACGCCGAGCAAAGTCCAGGGCAATGAACTTCCCAATTCCTAGCAGAGTGATAGATAAAAAATATATTAATCAAATGAAAACCAAGGAATAAACACGATTTTTACTGTAGAAAAAAAATATTTTTACTGCTATTGAAGAATGAATAATATGAAAAAAATGTTTATCAACCAAGCAATGATATTTTCTTAATAACATCTTAAAACCAAATGCTACAGGGAGAAAGGGCTACCTCGCTGAAGTATCATCACTGGCTGAACCTTTTAAAATACTACAGTGCAACAAGCAGATGGCTCATTGTTTTACTTTGAAGATCTGTGTGACAGACCAACACAAAGTTGTATATAAAATATGAAGTGCAATAAAAAGATATATGGTTTTTGGCGTTCATTCAGCCCTCTAAGCTCTGGTACCCTTACATTCAACTCAAGCCAGCTGATTACATTCATGTGTCACTTAATTAGCAGAGCAGAAAAGAATCCATCTGGATATGATTTAAACCACACCATACAATCTAAGTTTAGACAAAGCTGCTCAGTGTTTCTCCTAAGTAGCTGCATAGAAAACATTAGGGAAAACATGGCGTCATGAAGACCAAAGTACACAGCACTGATAAGGGTGGGGTGAAGTTGAAAAATTAGGTTTAATTAAATCAATATCCAAAGCTAACATAAAATTGTGGGTATAAATGTAATCTAATTTTCTATCTATTTATTTTCCCTTTCATCAAACCAAGACTATTTTAATAGAATAAAATATCTCTTCCGGTAAGGAGTTCTGGAAGAGATTGAAGGCTAAAATGTCCTTCATAAAAACCTGATCCGGCAACAAAAAGCTAATTTGTAAACACACTACCTCAATGGTCAAAAACCATGGTGGCTGTGTTGTGCCATGTGCCATGATCATAGTTTTTGGACAT
>NW_015150655.1:241641-244943 GCF_000732505.1 Cyprinodon variegatus
TGGACATCGGGAACCAGTGTCCATGTTCCATCTTGACATGATGACCAGAGAGGAAGCTGCAGCTTTGTTGAATAAACAGCTGTGGAATCTCTGCAACCCTGCTTTTCAGTCAAGGGTCCAAAAGCAGTCACAGGAACTCCCACAAAGGTGTGACCAACCACCTCCCTCTCTGTGAGGACAGACAAAAACCACAGAACACTCTCTTCTACCTATCTTTTCCCATGAGGCTGCCTTGGTGCACTTCGAAGAGGCAGCTAAAATGGCGATCAGGGCCTGAAAGACCGAGATCTCCAGAATCCTCAAGGATAAGTCATTATGGTGACCATTCAGAACCAGCCTGCTGCAAAACAGACCTTTTGCAACACATTTCCCTTGAGTTTCAGAACTTACAGAGCCAGACTGGAGAGAAGGCCTCCTAAAGACCCCTGTTGTGAGCCACTGAGACAAAGAAACCACTGGTTGCTGTGGCCTGACTGCTGAGCTGCAGCTGAATGAAACTCAAGCCTTCCAAATGGAAATTGACAAAAAGCTTTGCAGGTCTGACATAATTAGGGACAGAACAAACAATATGTCTTTTGATGATGTTGATGATTTCATGTGTTTACTGATGAGTAACGACAAAGCTAACAGGATAGATCGCATGCTACGCTATGCTACAGGAATATGCTGTGAACTGTTGTTGAAGCTTGGACAAGCTTTATTTCACTAAGGGTTTAAACACTAATATAACATTAGTGTTCATGTGTTCCTCATATGCTCATTACATTTCGATTACCAAGTATGACCAAGGCTCAGAGAGACAGAGTTGGAGGAAGTTTGACGAGGAACCAGCACTGAAGAACTGCACAGAGAGAGTATTTATGGGAGACTGAAACAAAGGGAGAGCTAACGAGCAGATTAGGAGCAGGTGTGAGTAGAGCAGAAACAAGAAAGGGGCAAGGGAAAAAAGGAGAACTCAAGAGGGCAGCAGTGGGCAACAAATAAAAACCTGAGAACTGAAAATAACCAGAAAACACAACAAAATAAGAATTAAACCACTAAGACTGTGAAACATGGAATAAAGCAAAACTGAACACTCAAAAGGAAACATAAAAGAACCAAGACTAAGACAGAAACTGAGAAAAAAACAAAGAACACAATAAAATAAGAAATAAACCATAAAAAACTAGAAAACAAGGAGCAAAGCAAAACTGAACATCCAAAAGAAAAAACATAACAGAACCAGAACTCTAACATGCTTTGGGAATTTCTTCCTTTAGCAATGACAGAGAGCTGGTTATATTTGATAGGAGGATTTGGGTAGAGCTGATGGTTCCTTGGATTTGTGGAAAGGTTGGAGAGGAGAATGGTTCAGCTTGTTAAAGTCAGAAAGCAGGGGGAACTGCTATTAGCTAAAAGCTAGTGGCATTACTAACCATAACTATGCTCCTCATTCTATACATTCAAACACAGAGATATCCTAAACTGATAAATATTTAACAGCATCATTTGTCCCTAAACATGCAGCCAGGTCTTTAAAGAAATGGGGAGGAAGAAAGCATATTCCTGTGTGTCTGTGCAAACACTAGAAAAGTGATATTTTCAGTAACCCCTCTCTTAAGTCTTACAAAGCTTGAGGTATTTTTCAAAAGATTCTCAAAAGGTAATTTTTTTTCTGGTAAAGTCATAAAGACTGACAGCAGGATTTGAGTGCCATAATTGTACTCCATGATTTTATTTTTAAATGATGCACTTGTTAAGCATTTAAAAAAGAGTATCACTTTGTTTTCACTACTTAGTTTTCATCTCGCTGATAAAAACCCATAAAATGCAATAAAACCTTTACGAGAGAAAACGGTTAAAAAGTTCAAAGAGTCAAAAGACTTCTCTGGATGTATCCATGTATGACCTGTTGCCCGTGATGCAGTAGGTACAATCTGCCCATAAGAGAGGGAACTTAAAAACTCAACATGTGTTCCTCTTTTAATCTTTCTTTGGTTTTGGTCTCTTTGATCGTAGGACTTTACTCAAGAGACAAACAAACAGCCCAAAATGTTTTGTAAGGATCAACGGCTGGAAAGCATTGCTTTGGCTGCTTTTCACTGATGGCGAACTCTGACTTTTTTAGCCTCAGAGTTGTGGACAATTAAACCCTTGCTTTTCAATCTAATTATGATGTTATCTTCATGTATCCACTAAGACCATAACACAAAACAGATGTCATTTTGACAACTTTAACATTAAAAGCACATATTCATCTATGCAGCCTTGTTAACTGTGAGGGGGGCAGTTTGAAGCCCTTTTATCTGTGAATCTTAGAGGAAATGCCTTTTACTTTATGATCAAGTCATTAAGCTGCAGAACTTGGCATCACTTCACAGTTAACTATGAAAGGAAAACCTGAATTAGCTGGACAAGAGTTTAGATTACAAGAAAACCTAACTTGCACTAATCTGTTGATCCATACGACCTTCATAGAATGCATTAAGATTGTGCAATATCTTTATCACCAGAGTGTTGTAAAGACATAATAAACCAGCACATGGTTGTTTTGGCTACTAGACAAAGCAGTCCTTGTAAAATTTGAATTTTTTTTTTTCAAAAAACTTTTATTCTTCTGTCATGGATGCACTTAAAACCATTTTCAACAGTGTGCTAAAACATGAATCATGTTAACATTTACTAAAATAAAAAGGTCTTGCCTGCAGCCAAGTAAAAGTTTGATTTCCAGCCAATATTTAACTTATCTTTAAAAGTGGTTTGCAAAAGACAAACCATGCAAAACACAGCAAAGTAGGATGAGTAAAGCTAATTATCGTCAGACAGTCCCACTTTATTTAATCTGTGAGCTAAACTAACCTGTATTGGCTCCTGTTACTATAGCAGTCTTCCCAGTGAGACGCACAGCGCAGGTTTTAGGGTCCCAGATGGTTCTGCGCTGCAGGCGCACAACAACAGCCAAGAGAGCAGACAAAGCAGCCCAGAGAGGATGGCTGAATATGTCCAAGAAACCCATATTTCCAGTGAGGTACGATCAGTGAGTGACAGAGGAATGCAACAGCAGCTTACAGCTTCAGAAGTGCAAAGGTCCCAGTTTAAGTAAGGAGGAGGAGGAAGAGGAGGAGGAGTGCCCAAATGGGCTGACAGAAGTGGTGACAATATCCTAAAAAGATCATCGATGAGGCAGTGAGTTATTGGAAAAGAGGGTCTGACCTTAAAAAGAAAGAAAGAAAGAAAAGTGGTGACAATATCCTAAAAAGATCATCGATGAGGCAGTGAGTTATTGGAAAAGAGGGTCTGACCTTAAAAAGAAAGAAAGAAAG
>NW_015150655.1:245016-247684 GCF_000732505.1 Cyprinodon variegatus
GAAAGAAAGAAAGAAAGAAAGAAAGAAAGAAAGAAAGAAAGAATATGTTTTAAATTATCTACACATACACTAAAAGCATAACTCATTGTTGGGGCCTAACTGTCCCTCAGAATTCAACGAAAGGCAGGATAACATTAAACTAATCAACAATTTCATTAAGCCACACTTTAAGGCTTGGAAATGCAGCAAGAGAAAGGTCCAGAATAGGACTAATTACAACAGACCACATGGAAACTAGTAAGAGTCAGTTGTGTTGGGTCTGTTATTGATTTAGCACACCACACAGAGGATTTAAAACACATGCCGAGGCCACACAAAACAGTTCTCCAGTAGTTTGGATGTTTTATTTTCTTATTTTTTCGTTAGAGCAGGCGTTTTGTTTGTGTGAGTTGGAAATTAAAGCTTGGGGATGGATTCAATGTGGTTTCAAGTTTATACATCAACTTTAAGGAAATCTTTGAGGTGAAGTTTGATCTTGTCCCAGAATGGGATTTTATGGCAGGTAAAAAAGGCCACACTTCCACCTGATTGATCATAATGATGTTAAACAACATTAAATAGCAGCGTTAAATATATTACCAGGTTAGGTTTCAATGGACTTATGAGGTCAAATTCATATAAGTGATCATTATGTATTGCAGCTTACAAAATTAACTCTGTTAAACTAATAAGATGTGGCTTTTTAACACATTTGTTTTACCAAGCTTTTATGTCATGATTTTATGATGCTGTTTTGTCCTTTTGCAAAGTCAATGTTCAACTTTAATATGCCTGATCTTGTACAAAAAACAACATCATACAGTATGAGCACATTTGGCAACTAATAGTTCATTAAGGCATCCTCTGATTCAAACTGCATTCTGTCTTCCTTTGGATGAGCATTTCTGCCGAATGGTAATGGCAAACCAACCGGACATTGCGGTGGTGGACAAAAAGCAGAGAAACGGCGTTTTGGTTGATATAGCAATACCAAGTGCCTGCAACATCAGGAAAAAGGAATATGAGAAACTAGAGAAATACCAGGGGCTCAGAGAAGAGCTGGAGAAAACCTGGAAGGTCAAGGCATCAGTGGTACCTGTGGTCATTGGGACACTTCGGGACAGTGACCCCTAAACTTGAGGAGTGGTTATAGCAGATCCCTGGAAAGACATCAGACATCTCGGTCCAGAAAAGTGCAGTTCTAGGAACAGCAAAGATACTGTGCAGAACTCTGAAGCTCCCAGGCCTCTGTTATAGGACTTAAGCTTGGAAAAAAGAAGGGGTGAGACCTGCCTTTGGAAATATTTGCGTCAAAATGTTTTGTGGCCATCAAAATGCTTCGGTGTGATTTTTTGGGTAAAACTGTTGTTTAAAAGCAATAAGCACAATTTGGAATAATTTAGCACAGTTGGAGAGGTTCAGAGACACTGGTGACACCAGTAGTTAAAAGTCACATAGCTCTGGCACTGTAATATCTAGAGATCTGGAATTTTTTGCAGTCGTGGTTGACATGATGCAGAATAAATATAATACAATGACACATGCCTTTTGTCAAGCATATCTTTGATACTACTGTTCAAAATTTATCCTGATTTTATTTTTCTTCTATTTAATTGTTAATCCATCTAAAGCCCTTTGAATTGTCCATGTATTGATTTCTGTTACACAAACAAAACTTTGCTTTGCCTTTAAACTACTGATGATGCAGTTAATAATTAAACTTTAAAATTTAAAGGCAGCTCTAGACAAATTGATTTTGGGGGTTGTTGAGATGGGACTGTAGTTCTGCAGGATTTGTTTGTCTATGCATCTTTTTCAACAGTGGTTTTTATAATTGCTGTTTTTAAGGTCTGGGGGAAAACACCCGACATGAGTGATGTGTTTATGATTTCTATCGAATCAGACTGTAATACAGAAAAAAAAAAGTTATTTACCTGTGGATAAAACAAGACAGCAGAAAAAGGAGCTTAAATAAAAAAAAATGTTCTTTTGCAGTTTATTTGGCAGAATTGGGACATTTTGACAAAGTTTATTCTGACTAGGGAGAGTATTAGTACTGAAGTTGAAGATGATGTACAGACTTTGCAAAATTATTTCAGGCCTTTTTAGATTGGAGTTCATTGGCTGCAGGGATAGGAGGGTTTGTTAAATTGTCAACTGTAGCAAATAATGCACAAGCATTGTTGATGTTTTAGATAGTCTCAGAGAACGACAGATGATTGTGAAGATTTTCTTTATATATTTCATAGTTAACCTGGAGTCCATACTTTTGTCACCTTTGTTCAGCTTTTTGGCACTCTCTTTTCTGTTCTCCCTCTTTTATGTAAAGATTTTCCTTCTGAGATACCCATTCCCCAAGCAACTTTTACTCTTTCCATTTCATAAATATATAAGAAGTATCCAGTTTTCAGAACAATGATGTGGACTCAGAATTTCTCTAATGACTTAAAAACTATCATAACCTTGGTATGAAGGACTAGCTTAACCTTCTTTCAGACTAATCTGGGTTGATAAAATTGCTATTCTGAACCACAGAAGACTTGAACCCCGAGTTTAAGTTGTGAAGCATGTACACATATGCAGATATGTGTAGTTCTTTATATTCCATCCCTCCACTTATTATCTGACACGGTTGTCCCAATTGGGGTCGCGAGGGGTGCTGGTGCCTATCTCCAGCTGTCAATGGGCG
>NW_015150655.1:247838-270807 GCF_000732505.1 Cyprinodon variegatus
TTCTTTATATTCATATATATATATATATATATACATTGAGGCTGGAAAAGGTTTAGAAGTTCTTAATTTTTGCCTGCAGCCTCATGTGCTGCCAATTATTCAGGTTTAACTGCTATTTTCTTAACTCATCATGGTTTTGAATACTGTTAGAAATTAGCCGTTTAAATTCAGCAAAATTTACAAGGCAAGAAATGGGTTTTCGAAACATGCAAAGCAGATGTAAATATTGGGGAATCCTGAAAATCTACATTTCTTTTTAATGTCATTAGAATACGGAATCAATTCCTGACAGTTCAAACTTCAAATCTAACCCTCTATCAGAAGTAAACAAAAAAAAAAAGAAAATAGCAGCATCTGTGGGTTTCAGAAATGTTTTTTTACTTAACTTAAATGCAGCATTGGAGTCTCATCATCTAATTGTTTTCACAGCCAGATGTACCTTGTTTGAACTGAAGGGACTGGACAAAATATGTGTCCCTTCAATACCAGGTTCTTCATCTCATCTAGAAGAAAGAAACATATTCCTACATCTCACACCACCATATTTCCTAACCTAAAGGATTGCTAGTTTAGAGAGTTTGTTTTCCATCATTTCCATACTAATATCATCTTTGTCACATCTGGCATGAGCAGCTTCCTCCACATGTTTAATGGTTCCTAAGTGGCTTCGGGCAAATAGCAATTCTTATGGCTTTTCTCCTCACTTTTTTTTTAATTTTTTTATATAGTCCAATATGTGCAGTGCTCTGCCACTAGGTGTCACCTCAACAAATTCTCTCACCCTTGGCTGGATGTTTCTGGCTCCTCCACAAACAATTACAATGAGCCTTTTTGGTCCCTTCCATTCATGCCAGTTTAAGTCACTTTACACATTTTGCTAGGTTTTGGAGTATTATTTACTTTTTTTCTGCTTCACAGTTTGTTCTTTGATCTGTCTTCTTTATCTTCATGGTGCTCTGAGGTTATTTATGTTCTTTTACTAACCTCTAAGACCTTGACAGAACAGCTGAATTTATGCAGGGATAAAATTAGACCATGACCAGAGCTAAGACTCCTACTTTTCCTTAACATGTGCCTGAAAGGACCTGAAGATGTCTGCTGTAGCTGCTCCCATGATCAAGTGCTTGAACAACTGGCAGAAATACTAATTGAACTAATCTGACTGTATGATCTGGTTGAATTGTCTCTGTAGTAGCGTACCTTGAGATGAGATGAGTTGTGAATTGACGCTATATATATATATATATATATATATATATATATATATATATATGTATATGTATATGTATATGTATATGTATATGTATATATATGTATATATATATATACATACATATCCATCCATCCATTTTTTATCACGCTTTATCGAAACTTGGGTCGCAAGGAGTACTGGTGCCAGCTGTCAAGGGGCGGAAGGTGGGGTACACACTCCAAGGCCTTAACAGAACAGCTGAATTTATGCAGGGATAAAATTAGACCATGAACTACCAAATCTTTACACATCACACAGGTCGCCAGTCTATCGCAGGGAAACACAGAGACAAACAGGACAAACAACCATTCACACACTCACACCTAATGAGAATTTAGAGAAGCCAATTCACCTCAAATTTAGGACTGTGGGAGTACCCGGAGAGAACCCACGCATGCACAGGGAGAACATGCAAACTTCATGCAGAAAGACCCTGGACCTGGAATCCAAATTGGAACCTTCCTACCAACAGTGCTACTAACTGCTCCAATGTGCAGCCTGGCACTATATTAATTAACTGAATTAAATAAGTTGCTGCTAGGGACTGATCAGAACTGGTCGGATCGCCTGGGGGAGGGCATGAAAGTTTCAATAGACCTATAACACTAAATAAACCTCAGGGAACACCACTGTTGGTAGGTTCTGATCTGTTTTCCCAATTCACATGGCTTATTTTCCCCACAACTGTTCACTCTTTATTCCGCTGAAGCATGTCACATTAAATCTTGATAAAGTTAATTAAAATTGGGACAAATTGCGCAAAAAATGTAGGCTCTTTATTTTAAAGTTGGAACCATTTTAATAAAATATTCTCACTAATTACAACAAGGACAAAATATGAATATATTTTTGATAAAGTAAGTCTTGTATTGGTCTTGTTTTCAACTTCTAATAATTGATGTGACTTTAGAATTGCATAGTGCATTTTTAAGACATGAACAATGATATGTGGACAGAATATTAAAAATAAAATAAAATAAAGTCTAATTCTAATCTTGACTTACTATGAATGTCTTTGCAAATTTGGGCATTCATTCATACAAAGGGTCTTACTTTGCATTTTACCTCTTCTTGCAAATATGAGCCTCTAGGTGGCAATAGAGAAAAGGAGTTGAAAACCAGTTTGCATGTCTATGAAACTAACCAAACATCCTGAGACCCCATCAGCTGCCGTTACTTTGATCCCCCTATTTGGGTTGTTTTCGTAATGATTTTTTGGATTTTGTAGTTTTGAGCTGTAAAGTGTAGGTAATCTATGAAATAGGGGGCAATACTTTAACCAATCCCACATATACTAGTCTTGTGTTGAAGCAGCGCAGCTTATGAGTAAAAAAAAACAGCAGAAATGTAGATACAATTTTTTTAATCTGTTTTCAAAAGCTTCTGGGCACTGCAAACTGATTTTACTCATTGTTCCAAAATATTTGAGGATCAGTCAGTGAATTTTGAGAGAATCTGTCAGAAGGTGGAGTTGGGTCAGGCCAATAAATGTGGACAAACCTAATAGATAAGTGAGACAGAGGGAGGCAGGCACTCACACATACAGTGAGAGAAAGGGGAAACAGAGGAGGGGAGGAAACTATTTACTTTTGTTTTTTTTCCACAACTTGACATGGGATTTCATAAATTCTTCACTGGAGTCTGAACCAGAGAGGTTTGCTCAAACTGTAAGGAAGGAACCAAAGGAAAGATGAAGGACTTGATGCAATCAGTAGAATTAGGGGTATCCCAGCGGAGTCAAGTGGAAATAAAGCGACCCAAAGTTTGGCTGAGGAGTGAACTGTCACGAGTGGGACTTGCTGAATTTCTTTCAACATATGTCATGATGGTAAGAATGGATGTATATTAAAAAATACTGTATATACTATATATTAGACAGCACTCAGTTCTTTTTTCTCAAAATTTAAAATTAGGTGCTTATGTATGACAACCATATTCCATTAATCATTAATACTATGCTCTTTACCCTGATAACCTGCTCAAACTCTCCAATACACACAAACAAGCAAGTTTGTCACGTGTCACATGGAAGTGAGCGGGGATTGGTGAGGGAACAAGGAAATGCTGTGTCACAAGAGCAATGGTCAGGCTGCCGGCCCCAAGGATAGAGTTTCAAAAGGCACGCTATCTGTCCGAGGTTACACTGACTCATTACCTAGAGCACTGGGAAAAATTAGATGGACCTATCAGTACAGAAACAAAACATCCCAATAAGGAGGGATTTGGTACAGATAATGACATTTTGAATAAAGGCAACGACACCTTTGACCTACATAACCATCATTTTTAAAATCAGCATCTAGCTTCCACCGTTTCCTGCTGTTTGTCAGTGTCAGCTGTTTTTTCTTTGAACAGGATGTTTTACAGAGTTCAAAAGAGTTCAGTGATTAATAATTTAATTACGAAGATGACTTTATGCTTTCAAAATGTAAAATGTAAAAGAAAAAAAAAAACATCTTATAAGCTAATGAAATAAAATGACCAGCATATTTTGGCTGTTTTTATTTACTAGTTTCTTTAAACCATCTTTGAATTGAGACAGTGCCATTTTATCCCTTCTAATTTCTATTTTGGACCCTTTAAGAAAAACAAATAAAGAAATAAATGAAATACATTTTTGTTATGAAACTATTAAATGTCAGTTTTATTAAGTATTTAAAAAGATGCTGCTGGTAGATCTTATTTATTAGTTATCAGAGAACCTTAATTATGATGGATGAATGAAGCCAAACACAATACAGGAGACCAAACTGCTAATATAAAAAACACCAAAGATTTAAAATGAATTGAGCTTAGCTAATTTTTTTTAAAGATTTAACAGAAGGTTTCCAGTACAAGTTTTTCCCTGTATCCCTATTTATTAATTTAATGCTGATTAGTTGTGTTATCCCTGACATTTACAGCAGGAGTGCCTGGGGATGATTTGCAAAAATTTTTTCTTAATTGGGCCACCAAGTTTATATATTTATTCATATAAACTTTCTTATGTCTGCTAATTACCCCTACCATTTAAATATATATATTTGGGATACATTTTATGCAATGTTCATTTGATAAAAACTGCTGCAACCATCCCTATCTGTGGGACGGGTGCAACAACTATCAGGAACAGATGCAACATTCATTCAATTTCACAAATCAGTTCTTTTTTTTTTGTCTCAATGAGCATAAAATCCTGAGAATTTGCACTGGTTATTAACCATAATTAATAATGCACTGCAGCCTTGGGTTCTCTGAAAAGTAAACAACCATGGATACTGTGTCTCAAAGCTAAACAATTGTATTTTTAAACAGCAGACACAATTTATTGTGATATTTTTGAATTGCTAAAATATGGTTTTGAAATGAAAAAACAAACAAACAAACAAAAACGTTTTAAAAACTGATTTTTAGACCAGACATCTTATCAAACTGTTCTCAAAAAGAAGTCTTTTTTTTCTTTCCCACAGATATTCAAATGATAATAATTTAACAACCCCCTACCTCCCCCACCAGACAGATTCATAGTTTTGGAACGTATAAAAATCCCCTCCAGCTCTGCAGGCTCTATGGGCCTATGACCTGCACATCCAGCACTGTGGCCACACTTCCCTTTGTGTGGCTTTCAAGCTTGGGGAAAGTCCTCAAGCTATCAGCCATGAGAGAACACCATGTGCTCGGTAGATTTGAGCACATGCTAACCATGTGACTTTGAGGTAAATGAAATAATTGATCAATGATTCTGTCAAAAGCTAAGAACGTAGGACCCAGAATTCAAGCAGACAGATCAGAGTGCTTAAAAAGCAAGCATTTATTAAATGCTCTGTGTACAGCGGCTCGTCAGCTGGAGCAGGGTCACTGGATACTCTGTAGTAGTAGAAACTCAGGTTAGTGACTTCAAAACTCAGACTGGAGACGATAATGAGCATGAAAAACACTAACTTGGTTAAAGTTCAGTCTCAGAAGAAGAAGGAGTGGAGTCCGTAGGGATTGTTGCCCCCAGAGTTTTAGGAGAGAAGCAGAGCATACCGACAAGCCAGCAGATGCGGAAGAGCAGAAGAATCCGGAAGGATTAATTCAAAGCCAGGGTCAAAGAAGGAGCAGGTTTTCAGGCCAGAAGATCAGAGATTCAAAGAGGTACCCAAGGAGTTTCCAAGCCAGGGTAGGGAGACAGATCCAAGGTCGTAAGCAGGCAGAATCCAGGTAACAGTCCAAAGACAGATCAGGCAAACAGAGCAGAACAGGAAACTAGTCAGGATCAGGTAATCAGAAACATACAGGTTCGCTGGAAAACTCTCACACATGGCTTTAATAATCTGACACTGATGGCTCTACAAGCTTGTCTTTCATAATACAGGCCTTCCTATTGTCTGCTTTTTGGGTAATACTCCTACAAACAAAACAGAAAGATTTTCCCAACAAGCAACCGACCTTGCAGGTACTTACAACTGTCTGTAAAATGTACCCTGTTATAAAAACTATAGCGTGAAGGAGTCCACCAAAATGCATCTGCATCTCTCCATTTCACTCTCCTCTCTGTTTCCTCCTCATTTCTGCATCCTTGTCTGAATGTAGTACTGTAGATGTTTACTCCATTCCATCCCACCAACAGAGATGGGGGAGCAATCCTACACATCCCAATCCAGCTGTTTTAACACCATGGCTCCAGTTAACAGCTGCAGCAGATTTTCCACATTAGGTGTCAGAGCCTCAGTGACACAGGTTTCTCTGGCTCCTGCAAACCAGCTTTGCTTTCTGCATCAGAGGCCTCACCTTCTCTTTTACAAGCTTCGGCACCACCTGCAGTTTCAGCGCCACCTGCAGCTTCAGTGGCAGCTTTTCCCTCACACCAGTTTACAGCAGTGCCTCCGGCAACATGCTTTTCTCCACATCATCCTTGTGGTTTCCATTAGCTGTAGAAACAGCTTTGGCTTCAGAGCAAGTTATTACATTACAGCTTAACCCCTCTGCGATATTCTGTTTTATTAAACTGAATATTTAATGCTTTTTTTAAACTCTCACTGTCAGACACTTACATTTCAAAAACATATTTCTCACAATCTGAAAAAACTCTCCCACTTCTTTTTCTTTAAAACTCATTTAAAAGACAACTGCATTGTGTCTGTTGGTCCCTGTAGAGCTCTTAGTAAGTGAGAATGAGAAAACTGCTTTAACTTTGAGCAGAAATGATACAGAAACAAACAAACAGCAGGCAAAGAAAAAAGGAAATAACTGTGGTACACATTGTTATCTAGTCCAGTGAACAAAAAAAGTTCTTTATGTAATAAACATGTGTCTGAAGGTGCACGGTGGGTGGCCATCAAAATGCTGTCATGATTTATGCTTTCCACAGAAAATAAGACAAGGCTAAAAAATTGTGATTTTGAAAAAACAACAAAAAAAGTAGTCCACAGGTTTTTGATTGAGCTTCTCCTAGATTATTACCTGATGCCTGCAAAACCAAAACCTTACTTATAGCTGCCACAACCATAGCGATGTTGGTTTACACCACAAGCAGCATTTTATCTCTGCCTCTTCACATCTATCAGGAGGGAGGAGGATGCTTTACTTCAGTGTCACGATCAGATCCAATAACAAGCAGGCCAAGGAGAGTCAATCTTCTGTTTCATGCTCCTGCATTTTCACAGCAGGTTATTCATGATCTGCATCTTCAAACTCTTTCCTATTTACTTCTCTTTTTGGCGTCTGTTTGACCAACTTTATTTGGGTTGTTTTTATGATTTGGGGGTAACTTATCGCATTGTCAAAACCCTACTGATCCTCATTTTGAGCTGATTATGTCATTCTAGTTTTGCACTCTAAAGGGATCTGAAAATAGCGCACAGAGGCTAGAATGTTTTAAACATACTTATCTCTATTGCTTTAGCTAGATGTGTAGCTGCTTGTTTGACTGACTGGAAGAATTCAAGCTCCTTTCTATTTAAAGATGTGAAAATGGCAGGTATGAGGAGATGAGAGTGTGATCATCCTCACCTAATCAGCATTTGAGACTTCACTGAGAAGCTGAAAGATGATCATTGATTAAAAAAAAAAAAAAAAAAGTTGATGATTCTGATTGATCTTAAATCACACTCAACAGAAAAAGAGGAGTAAAAGCTAATTCTGATATTTCAAGGTTGATAATGAATTACTAATGCATCAAGGTGTTGCTTAATGGCAGATTGGTCATTGTTGTGAATAGTAAAATACTGTATGTCTTATAGTATAATGTAGACCAAAACAGAATATGATTATCAGTTGGGATTAAATTAAACTTTTTTATGAACCTGAATAAAAAAATCCTTATCACTCCAATGTGTACAGGCATTAGGTCTGGGTTCTGTGGCCCAGGTTGTGACCGGTCAAGGAGTATTTGGACAGTACCTCAGCATCAACCTCGGCTTTGGACTAGCTGTTGCAATGGGGGTTCATGTTGGAGGAAATGTGTCTGGTGAGCAAAAAGACCTTTAAAATGATTGAGAAAGCTTTTGTGTCCATGTGTGGATGACTTCGTTTTTTAACCCTTTTATCTCCTGCCAGGCGCTCATATGAATGGAGCAGTCTCCCTCACAATGTGTGTCTTTGGCCGCCTGCAATGGAAGAGGCTGCCCTTGTATATTTTTGTACAGCTTTTGGGGTCCTTCCTCGGTGCAGCAACAATTTACGCTATTTACTACGGTAAGTCTATAGAGGTCATATACACCAGAGTGCATTATCAGCACTTTTTATTCGTTTTCAGATCAAAAATTATGTGAATTCACTTACAGAGGCCATTTATGACTATTGTGGTGGAAACCTGACTGTTACGGGTGAAAGGGCCACAGCTGGGATCTTTGCCACCTACCCTGCACCATACCTCTCCTTGATTGGTGGCTTCTTTGACCAGGTAGCCATGATATTCAAATCCATTTTAAATGATATCCATCCCTTTTCTTTCTTGAATTGTTCTACAAAAACCTTTATTGTTTCCATAGTCTAATTTGATAATAAAGAGGTTCAAAATATAGATGTTAGAGGAGTTGCTTTAACAGTCTTGAAAATAAAACAAAAGCTAAACGAAATGATCATGCTATGATTTTTTTTTTTGTTCGTACAACATGCTTGTTTTGAGATTTGTTTTCTTTGGTGTTGTTTATAGTAAGTTAAGCCAGTGGATAAGAAATACAATATCATTTAATTGAGAAAAATTGTAAAGGTTATTAAATATTTGGCAACGTGTTAAACACAAAAACTCTTGACTTGTTCTTTAAGCAGTACTAAATATTATAAAGTGCTACATACAGTTATCACGAAGCAGAAGGAAAGGAATTGTGTTGATTTTTACTCAGCATTCCTAAATTAATATATGCTGTGAAAACTGTTAATTTTGGGGGGGCATTTGTTTCTACCATCTTTGCAAACCTAAAGCTTTTGACTACAGCCTCAGTCTCAGTCTGATTGGATGGAGAGAACATGTGAACCTATATTGTTCTTATTTTCTTGTCTGCCTGTCTGTCTATTCCTTTGGGAAATATATATTTATGTAAAAAATTTCTTAGATTTCCAAGTAACACGTATATAATTAAGTACAAAGAAGACCATGACAAAGTGATAGCTTAGCAGGGACCTTCCTACCATTAGTCAGTGGATGGTTATTGTCAATCATACCCAGAACATGTGATCTTTATGTACAAAAAGAAAAGCAAACAACTTCTGGGAGAAAATGACACTTACCTTAGAAAATGAGGTGACAGCCATGAAACCTTACTTAATTTGTGACCTCAGCATGTTTTGTTTTTTATTTGTAATATTCTTTGAATAAGCCAATAAATAGTTTTTATGTCTGCTTTTTTTTTTGGTACTTATATGGCTAAAACGGATCTGATGAAAGCAGAGATAAAAAAAAGACCTGGAAAGTTTGTAACCCTATAAAACTTTAAGTGCTACACCCTTTACATTGAACAATGCACTATCCAGTTGCATTTTATCAATGATTAAACAGATCTAAACCAATGACTATTCTCCTATCCATCTTAAGTTTTTGGTATGCAGATTTATAAATTTTAAACCTTCTAATGTCCATTCTGTATAAAATAGTGTTATAATTGTTTGTGCTGTGTGTGCCAGGTGTTTGGCACAGCCATGCTGCTGCTGTGCCTGATGGCTCTATCCGACCAAAAGAACAAACCAGCTGCTAGAGGGGCTGAACCCATCGCTGTGGGCCTCCTTGTTGTTCTTATTGGAATTTCTCTGGGCAGCAACAGTGGTTATGCTATCAACCCAACAAGAGACATTGCACCAAGGATCTTCACTGCAATTGCAGGCTGGGGATGGGATGTGTTCAGGTAAACAGAGAGGATGTTTATGCAATGCTAAATTAGATTATTATTATTTTTTTTTTGCCTAGTCATCCTAACCTTTTTTTCTAAATTTGGTGTTATTCTCTCTGTAGGTCTGGAAATGGGTGGTGGTGGGTCCCTCTAGTGGCTACTCCCATTGGAGGAGTGCTGGGAGCTGGGCTGTATAAGGTTTTTGTAGAAATGCACCACCCACCGTCCTCTGGACAGGAGATGGAGCCTGACGAAGAAGAGTCTTTCCCGCTGAAGAATAAAAGAAACATCTGTTCTGATGTATGTGTGAAACCAGAAACAAATGGAAACAACTAAACGCTTGTACAGCTGTGGGGATTTGAGGATGCTGCTGCAACCGTCTTAAAACAACACCTGCAATGTATAAAATCACAAACAGATCAATCTATGACTGTTTTTCTGCTTAGTTAGCAATGCTTAACTACACTGCAATTACGATATTTAAAACAAAGATAATTTAACTGCAAAACAGATGATTAAAAAAAGCCCTTCTGTTTCGTAATTAGTTTTTTTTATCTTATGTGAGGAACAGCAGCTTAGGCGAGTTTGGTTAAGCCTTTAAAATAAGGCAAAAAAGAAAATCATACAGCAGTGATCTGGGCCCGAGGTCTTTCATGAAATGTCAGGATATGCAAGGAGAAGTAAACAACTTCTGGAAATAAATAAAAGCAGCAGGAGCCAGCTCCTCACAGTGTTCAAAGGGCAGCAGCACAAGGGAAATAAGTTCAAAATAAAGTTTCTTGCATACATTTCCATCAGTCAAAAGCACAGTTTTCTTACCGATTAGATTTGTTTTTATATGAAGTGTGATGGGTGGAAAAAGATACTTGGGCCTGCTGTAATATTTGATTTTAAGCCTCTCACTTTACCTAATCAACTCTGGATAGGTAAACAAAGCAGCAAAAGATCTACTAAATATAATAAGAGTGTACAAAGTTTAATATCTATACTGTAAAAATGTAGCCTCCATCAGTTGTAAAACTGACAATAATCTGGGGTTTGGCTTATGACAAAATATGTCTTTACATGCAATACGCAGTAAGTGGTCATCAATTGTGCCTCCTTCTTTTTCTCATCTCTAACATTTAGATTTTTCAACCTCTCTTTTATTTCCTTGACCAAAAAATAGCAGCCTGTTCAGGATATAACTGAAGGAATCAAAGTTCAGCTTCTTTACATTATGGAAATGTTTTGAACATGACAACCAGTTGTTTATAGGGACTTCCATAACTTTGTTCATAGTCTGCTGTGAGGAAAGAAAATAAACTTAGGTTGACCAAGAGTTAAACTGGTGGAAACAGTCAACTGTTGTAACACTATTAACAATGTGGTGTCATCTTTATAACTTCTTTACAAAATTAAATGTATGTGATCATCATTTTTATTTAATCTCTGATTATTAAAACTTACAGAGTAAGAGAAATAAACAGTCAGACAATTATTACAGTATATAAAAGAGCACTTTTACTTTTATTTTAGGACTGCTTTAATATAAGAAAGGATTGATTTGTTATGGATCTCTTACAACTAAAAGACAAACATTCACATGAAGTTGGGTTGAGATATTTTTCCTAGGGTGAGCAAACCGCATACTATTAAAATCAGATGTGATTTATTTTGAACCTCTTTCAATATTTGCAGCATATTTTTTTTTTATTGCAGATCATTTTTCTGTTATTTTTTTATATCTTTAATGTTGTCTATTTTGCCATCTTATTTATTTTTCATCCCTGTCAAGTCTTGAGGAAGTTAACAAAATAAGCACCACAGACATTAAGAAGTAGGCTATCCTACAGTGGAAATATGCGGCCACCTAAATGGCATAGTGGTGACATTACTAGAAGACAAATAATTCATGACCAATAAGCAGTTCTTGTTTATCATTTATTGCAACAAAGACGTAAGTCTTAAACTTTTAAAATAAAGGGGGCTACTTTTTTAAAATGTTTTACAGAATTGTTTTAAACATGTTTATACATCAACATTAAAAACAAAAAGTATAGGCATTTTATTCCAAACATAAAAGCAACTATTATTTTAAATTATGAAATATAAATATATAAATTTTACAGCATTTATTTAGTTTTGCATTTGTAATAAAGAAAAAAAAAAGAAATAAGGCAATTTTTTGGAGAAAGTCTGTATTGAAACAAGTGAGTATAGTATAGATTGATATATTTCCTGGCAAAGTTTTAAATATTTCAAAATCCCCTATATCTTTTAAATACAACATTGAATACTAGCTTTTAGTCTTGCTGTTCAATTCCTTGTTAGCATGCTTTGCAAAATTGCAAAACATGCAGCAAACAGCTGATGACAGCTTATTACTTCAAGATGCGTTGGGAAGGTAGACGAAAACAAAACAGCCTGGCAGAAAATGTCTTAGATTGGATTTCAGCGTTTTGCTCCACTTGGTCTTCCTGTGTTGCTTTGTCCTTTAGCAGGGGCTCCTGAGCTGCACGGGGTCGCCTGCTTCTTCTTGGTGGGTGATACCTTGGTTTTACATTTGAAGACTTTTGTGGGATCAAACGTGTTCAGGAAAACGTCCCCAGCAGAATCCTTCTCGCTGAAAATCAGGGGCTTGTAGAGGGCGGCCCACTGCTACAAAAAAACAAACAAAAACAGCACGTTAGAAAATAAACACAAGACGGAGTTACACAGGAAAAAAAATAAAAAAATTCAATAAAATGTTTTAAATTCAGAACAGAGGAAAGAAGACGAAGCATATTCATCTTCTCATTGATAAAGTTCTGCAGAACTTTAATGTCAGGTTAGATCATAAACTTTAAAGATTTAAACTTAAAATTTAAACAAATCATTGAACACTTTTGTTTTAAAAATTTTTTTTAATGAATTTTGGCCAAACAGTCTGTTCAATTTAAAAACCCAATAAAACTGTAGTCAGGGGTTCTAAAAAGTTCGACCTTTTTAAATCCGGATACGTATATGACTATATGTAATTTGCTATCATTATCTGTAAGGAAAAAAAAAAAACAGAATAAATACAAAATAAATAAGGAAACCAGTACAATGCTTCTGAATTAGTTGGTCGTAAATGGTTATTTTACTGCTTTGTTGAGATCAATGTTAGATCAGCACATTTCATTTAATTGATACTTTTGTAACCAAACAGAATTATCCTACATTAAGTAAAGACCCTAAACTTTAAGTATGTGATGGGTGATACCTTATTTCATTTATTTTGTGTAATCATCATAACAAAAGTTAAACTCGGACCAAATTTAGGAACCATAGGTCGAAGTTAAAACCCTGATTTAAGAAAAAAAAAAATGCAAAACTGTCTTATTAATGATTAATGACATAAGAATAAACGACAAATAGCCATTTAATGTAAGAAAAATATCCTTGTATGAAGGAATGTTCAACAACTGGAAGAAGAAAACATGAAACATGACATCGCAGGCAATGAACATTCCTCTACACCTCAACAAATGACAGGACTTTTAAACTGGTCAGGAATGGTGCCAAGAGGTCAACAGCAACACCAACAGCTGCAGGAATTCCTAACACAGCTGCGATCTAAATGTAACAACAACCTATTGGTTTTTCAATATGTCTGGCCTCAGCAACCGGGTCACAAGAGGGATTATTTATCTCAGTATGAAAACAGCCAGGATTTTCCTGAAGGTATGTTTGGAACAAGAAGAGCACTACACATCAGTAAAGTAACACTATACCCCTAGGGGAACATGGGGGTGACAGTGTCATGCTAAGGGGTAATTTTCTCCAGAAAACCAAAGTTTCTTAGTTAGTAACGTTTTTAAATACCCCCAAACATTGAGATGTCTGCTAAAAAATGGAAGACAAAAAGTTTTTTTTCCCCCAGCATCTCAGGGAGCTCAAATACGCATTCCAATCAACAGAAGAATGACCTCATGAAAGGTAATTAAAGGTTTTGAAAAAGACCTTTAAAAAGGTAAAAAGATCAATCAATATCCTTAAATTAAGTCAAAGGGTGCTGTGACAAAACATGTTTAAAGGTGCACATATATGCAACTGGGATGCAACTTTTTTCCAATTAAAAAATATTTTCGTTTTTTAGTGAAATTGTGAAGGTTATCTATATTCTTAAATCATAGATCAGTTTTATTTTATTCATCACAACAAACAGCTATTAGTTTTTACCCATTAAAGAGCCTCTGAAACAATAGTTGACGAAATAACAATGACTTCAAGTACTAATCAGTGATAAAGCAGTCCGTCTGTTCTATTTTAGTTTTCTGTCCTTTGTAACACTTTCCTCTAAGCTTAAAATTAGACCATTTAAATGGTAGTAACATCAAACTTTATAGCATAAACTGTGTGCAAATTAGGTTTTGATGATTGACTTCATTTTAATTTGTACCACATTACATTTTCTCCAGTTACTCCTAATTGTAACCTAGAGTCTATGGAAACTACCTCCTTTGTAGTCATGTAAATATACTCACACATTTCTGCAGTGGCCTTAAAAACTAGAACTGAAACAAGATTTTCCATAAACTGTTGAAACATAAATCTAACTTGAATTTAAATCCGACCAAACTGTTTCTCTTTTAGGTATATTAACAGTGCCTAGATTAATATGATGTTAATTGTTAATAATATTGTAAAATACTGCAAAGTGAGAATTATAGATTACTTTCTTAAGGTGAGAAGTTTAAATACAACATGATTATCTTACGTTTAAAACATCTACAAGTTCAGATGCTGATGATGTCACAGTTTTGTAAGATTGTGATTTACAACATCTGGGTCAGTTGGAGGCACTTATCTGAATGCATTTTGAAGCAACAAAGCAAGCTTCCCTATTTCACAACATGGACAAATCAAAATAAATCAGCCAAGAGCTGTGGACCAAAAGATGTTTCATCCTTTCTTGAATACATTAAGGAGATGGCTCCATGTTAATTTAATTAAATATCTGATTCAAAAAGCAGGTCAAGGTCCAGACAAAGCTGGTAAGAGATCCTCAGCCAGTACAGTGAAACATCCTTTACCAAAGGTGGATGGAAAAGTCAATCAGTGACGCAGAAGCCATTACTCCAAACACACTTGGGGACAAAGACCTTCATTTTTACAACTACACCCAATTAGAAATGAAGTGTTTGATTACAGTGATCGTTTGGAGGGGAAAGGGGGAAGCTTGCGAGACATCAGATACGACCCCAGCTGGGAAGCAGGATGAGGTCATGTGCAGTTGATTTGCTGCAGGAGGGACTCATGCACCTGACAATACATACAGTACATACAGAGTGCATAATGAAGAAAAAAAAAAAATGGAAATATTGAAGCAACATCTCAAGACAACAGCTAGGAATTTACAACTAACTACTCTGCAAAACAGCTTTATGACGACAAAGTAGGGCTTGGGGATATGACCTAGGAAAAAAATCTCAGATTTTAACATTTTTAATTCAATTTACAATTTTTTTTCCACATTCTGAATGTTTTAAAGTATGCCTTTCAATATACAAACCATTTGTTCTAATACAACCACATCTAAATAAACTCGCCGGGAACCTTGTGTGTTGCTAATGTTTACAAGCAGCTTGGCAGAAATGGCAGGGGACATCATCACCTGTAGTTATGATGTCATTTGCTGTTTCATGTGATGCTGTTGCTAGCCTAACTGCAACCTGAGAGTAGAACTGCAGCTAGAGAAATTCTGGGGGGCCAAAAAGGCGTCATTATAAAAAAAAATAAAAAAAAAAATAATTCCATTTTTTCTTTTAAATTGCTTGAAACAAAAAAAATAGAACTAATTAATTTCATAATTTTTTTGACCAGGCCTACAACAAAGTCATTATTATAGTGTTTTTTTCCTTTCTGCATATAAATACAAGGTTTCATTACAGAGAAATCATGTGTACAAAAAAAAAAAAAAAAAAATCAAGATCCATCAAATTTTACCTTAGTTTGGGGGCTTGGGCCATATGGCGTGTAGTTATACTGCCACTCAGGTAGACCCAGGTTTGTTATCATCATTCTGTAGTAGGCGGTAAATTTTTCTGTTAAAAAATGCCAGTACAGCGAGCGATCCAGGAACCAGATTTCACTCTGCTGTGCGACCACCCCTGAAAAACAGCAACATCGACATAATGCAACAAAAAACATGACTGTTTACATACCTTCTTTATGTTTAGCATTTATAAATAGGGTGCAATATTAACATGAGCACCTGGAGTGCAGTTTTTGTAAACCAGACACACTCTTCCATTCCCACTGCAGGAATCCAGCTCATAAATTCGGCTCCGGGCATCAAAATGAGGCATGGACAGCTTAGGCTCCAATCCTAACAAGAGGAGGCATTAATAAACAAGTAAACAAATATTTACTCTCCAGTCAGCGGCTCATTTATTGCCTTAATTCCTGGGTAAATAAGCTCACATAAACAGAGGTAATTGAAAGTGACATGCAGGATTTGTTGAGTGGAATATGTGTACTCATCAGACAGGTGATTTTTTACCATTTTCTGAGCTGTCCTCCTCCCAGTCCAGGTCAGCCAGAGAGGGGGCATCAGGGTCCAGGGAGGAAACGGGCGTGGTCTGAAGTGTGAGCGGGCACAGCCCGTTCACGCTGTTGATCAACATGCAACCTAGAGGGACACACTTATCTGAAAGACATTAAACATTAAGTCAAAAAGGGCTTAATCAGATTCATCCCACACAGAGCGATATTTTTCAATTCTTACTGATATGTTTTAATTTTAGCAAACAACCGATGAAATCCTAAAATATTATTAAACAAACCCTAAAACACAGTTTTATTTTAATGAGATGTTATGTTATAATCTACAAAACTACTGAGAGGACTGCTAACTTGACAGGTGCTGACAGTCGATGATGCCCTTCATTAGGAGAACAATCCACAAAGTTCATTGCTAAAGAAGCTAGCTGTTCATAGAGGGCTACATCCAGACAAATTACTAGAAAATAGTGCGGAAGGAAAACATGTGCTGTAAAGAGTTGCACAAGCAAAAAGACTAATTGCTAACATGGGCTTCAACCGCTGGATTAATTGTGTTGAGTCACTCCTGAAACCCCAAACATCAGACCTCCAGGGTCAAACACGTTTCCATTTCCTCATGTCAGATGAAAAAAGCTTTTTTCTTTATGTCATACTGAAATCTATGCACCACACTGCAAATACAATCTAGAAAGAAGTAAACTTGTCTTAAATTAAGTGTATTTAGCCTTAATTTGATTAGGTAAATAAGATAATTTGCCAATGGAATGAGTATTTTTATTCTTAAAATAAGATAATTAGATAATATTCTGGTGAAGATTCTCAGTCATCTAGGTCATAACCATTCCAAAAAAACTTTAAAAATAAAGTTTGAAGACATTTCGCTTCCCATCCAGGGAGCTTTTTCAATTCAATTGCATGTTTTTTTTTTTTTTTTTTAGCCATAACAAGGCTTCGTTGGGCTACTCTATCAAGCTTGGAACTCAACACCAATCCAGACATTTTGAATTGAATAAGCTTCCTGGACGGGAAGCAAAATATCTTCAAACTTGGAAAACCAATTCCATGTTTTTTTTTTTTTTGTAATAAGACAATGAAATTGTTTCTTCTTATTTTAAATGTGAATTGTCTTACTCCATTGGCAAATATTCTCACCTCCTCAATTCAAGAAATAATGCACTTATTTTAAGAAAACATGGCTTATTTAGATTTACATTTTTGGCAGTGCATAGCATCAGTGTACTGGACTGACCAGAAAAATGAGCTGATTTAACCCCCACAGAATCTATGGATTCTTGTTAAGAGGAATATTTGACACCAATCCTAGTAATGCAGAAAAGCTGAGCACCTAAGAAGCACAAGAGGTCGACCACCTCCATGCAAATGCTTAGTAAACATATTGTACAGTGCATGGACGTACTTCATACATCTGTGTGCCAACAGTTCTGTATTTGAAAAGCATCTGATAGTATAGTTTTCTAAAAAAAAAAAAATTGGCCTAACACACAACCATCAAAATAATTAAGATAAAATGATAAATGTGCAACTAATTTTTCATTTCAAAAACAAAGACATGATGTATCAAGCAGATAAAAGACTAAATTCAACTTACGAACCACGTATTTAATAGAGCAATCAACCTGAATAGTAGGTCCACATTTTACATTTGTGGAGAACCCCCCCCCCCAGAAAAAATACAGTCAAACCAGCTGAAGGACACAATAGTCAAACAAAACATCTCTAAAGGACTTACATAATATACAGTTAAGGAAGCAATCTGGGATTTTTAAGCCCATTTAAACTCCTCAAAGTCCCCAAACAATATGACCTCAACCTCAGAGTGTCTCGATCATATCAATACCCTAAGCCTTGCACTTAACCTGAAGAGGTCTTGGGGCTCCCAATCTCTCTGACAGAAATAAAGTCAGCTGTCCTGGCAATGCATTCCAGCAAATATCCACATCCTTCTGGTTCCCCGGCAGGTTTTTTATTTTTACAAAAATGTATCTTCTCTCTGGAGAGGGTCCTCCTCTAAATCTTTTTATGAGGCCTGCATATCTCTCATTGCAAAAAGGGGAAAAGATCAAACTCAGTTTTCCACCAAGCAAAATATTTCGGTTTTGTGCTAAATTCTTGCTCAGTGAACTGTCAAAAAATGAAATTATCAAAGGCAGACAATCCTTTTTCAACATTAGATGCCTCTTTGACATTATTTATTAGCCATTGTCTAGTGCTCCTATGTGTATCATCTCCCTTGATGCAGAGAAAGCATTTGACCATGTTAAGTGGGACTCCATGTTTAATGTTCTTGGTATTGGCTCGAACTATATTCATTGGGTACAAAAAATGTATTCACATCTTACTGTAGCCATCCATACCAACTTTCGGATATCTAAACCTTTAAGCTTTCATCGAGGAACTTGTTAGGGGTGTCCTCTGGCAATTGAACCTGTTGCCATTGCTTTACGATCTTGTGATAAAAGATCTGGGATCTGCAAAAGCGGCATTGGAACATAGGCTCTCAATTTACGTGGATGGCCTTTTACTTTTCTTTTCACATCCATCTGTTACAGTGTCTTATGTTATGTCTTTTGTTATGATCTGAACCTGAGCAAAAGTGAAATATACCCTTTTAACACTGTGGCACAAGTCTTGGACTTTAACAGCAGGCCTTTTAAGATTGAGAACTCTATATTCTCCTACTTAGGTATTACAGTAATAAGGAGTTATAAGGATCTATATCAAGAGAACTTTGTCTCTCGGGATAAATCAAGTGCTTTCTAGCTGTTCACCCCTTTCTATAACCTTACCTTACCAAGATTTCTATATCTTTTTCAGACCACTCCTTTTTTTTTATTCCTGGACCATTCTTCTCAAGTTGGACGCTCTTATCTCATCCTACTTATTGCATGGGAAAAACGTCCATGTCTAAAAAAATATATATATTAAAAAATCTAAGGCAGCTGGCCGCATTGTGCTCCCAAATTGTATTTTTTTTTGTATTATCAGGCAGCGAACGTGTGTTGTTTAGCATCGATTTCATTTTATTACGAGAAATCAGACGTCCCAGACTGGGTAGAGAAGGAGTGAAGGATCTGCTGGAAATGGTCCACGCTGACCTTTTTGGGATCACGCTTCCATCACAAAAAAATATTGCAAATCCTCCGATGTTGTTTATTAATAAAATGTTCGCTTCATTTCAACAGGTCGGCGGTAAAATTTTATTCCCCAATCTAACTTTTTAAGGTATCTTCAAGCTTGTCATTTTAATCACCTCTAATTTTTCCAATTCCTCTATTTTAATAAATATCAATATTGTTGATCCTGTTCTCTCTCTGGATCATAAGAACAAATATCGCATATTGTTTATCAATAGCACACTATAGGATCTGAGTGATGTTTCCTCAGATAGATTTAAATCTGCTTGGGAAGAAGATCTGGGTTCCCCTATTTCAGAATACTTTTGGACTTCTATATATAGACGTGTAAGCTCTACTTCTTTAAATGCAAGACTTGTCGAATTCAAATCAAGGTGGTACATAGAGCTCATATCTCTAAGTTAAAAAGATTTTTTTTATGTATCCAGATGTCAGCCTGTCCTGTGTGAGGTTCAAATATGTTGATATAAATAGGAGTCTCGTATCCATATGTTCTGGTTCTTCTCATGTATGAACAAGTATTTGATAGAAAGTTTTCAGAGTCTATCACGTTCAGTGGATGTACTTTTAAGCCCTCCCCTTTGATTGTCCTGTCTGGTGTATATGAGCTGTTCTACTCAGTTGAAGGGAGGCATCTCCACTTCTTACGCTCAGTGGCAAGCTGAAATTATGACCTTTATAAAGTAGGAAAAAAAATTCTGATTCTCACTTCAACAGAAATAGTGTCAATTTAGCAGGATTTGGTGACCTTTATTGAAACTATTCCAGTCTATTTGAACACACCAATTACAGCGGAATACTCTTATAGTGGTTCACGGATATAGTAATCAACCACTTACAGTGTTCAAAAGGCTTGGGACGGAATCATTTCTATACAAATGCTGTTTAAATAATTTGTTATAGTAATCAAGAAATCCGGTGATAGTGTTCATTTTTGGCCATTTTATGAATGTAAACATGTGCAAAAATAATTAATATGTGGATCGAAAGTGATGAAAGCACTCCGGTGTCGGATGAGGATATCATTGCGGAGGTACAAGAGTGCTTTGGTGTGGGTACCAGTGCTGCGTGCAGCGAGGAGGATGAAGAAGAGACTGTTGTCACTTCCACAGCTGAGATGAAGAATGCAGTTTCCATTTTAAAGACTGGTCTTCTGCATGTTGGTTTCAAAAACTTCAACCTTTGACATCGTTTTGAAAAAGATGTGAACTTGGTCTTGGACAACACTCTGATCCAGGGAACCATTGATAAATATGTAAAGTGATTTCTTAATGCGGCGCAGCAGATCCGCAACACAAAACAGAGTTATGTAAGCTTTAATTTTCTGTAGCCTATGCAGTTATCTTCTATGTTGTTGTTTTATGAAACCGTTTGTTTCAAACTTTTAAAAAAATGCACCAGCGGCACCAGGCTACCAGAGTTATGTCTGGGCATAGCGCAGTATACTGCAATTAAAGTTGCATGGTACTCCAATAAAATTCAGCACATACGAAAGCTATCCGTTTAATTTAATTTTTCTCATTGAAAAAACACACAAATGGGATTTAGATGATATTCTGCATAAAAAATAAGTGAAAAAACTGTAAAATCGGATATAGTAATCAACCGCTTATGCTGTTCAAATTGGCTCTGGACCAACAGTGATCCCTATGAGCGGATTCCACTGTACCATAATTTATTTTATTAGTTATTTTTTTGGTTTTGCCCTGTCATTAAAAATCAGTTTTTAATGGTTTATGGCAGGGGTTTATCTGATATTGCTTTGGATTTTTTATGGCATACCCTCTCTTCTTCTTATAACCCATTTTGTTCTGTCTTTTTGTTTTCACTAATGCTTACATGCAAATAATCATACTTTTTATCATTAAAATCAATAAAATATATCTTGATTGTAACTTACAATCAATTAGTATTTACAGTTTATTATTATTTGTTTATTATACCCAAAATTATAATTGGATTTTAGATTATTGTAATATGTAATATGTTAGAATGGTCATGGCTAGGGGCCCAGCTACCTACCATCCATTTTAACACTCCAGGTTAATGTGAAGCCATCAATGGTCAGATAGAAGTTTCGCAAATCCTCTGGTAAAATGCATGAGTTTGTCTGAGGGAAGAATCAAGACGATGCATACATTCAACACAACGGCAAAACGTTTTTCACTAAATTAAACTGGAGGGGCAGTTTTAATTCTACCTGCTCCCAGGACAGGAGGGTCTCTTTTTCTGCAGGGTCCCTCTCTGCGAAACGTACATCCATCACCCATGGCATTTTCTCTGGACCAAAAAGGACAAAACAATGTTTGATGCTAATACCACATTTCTTAAAAGATAGTAGCTACATAAGTAGCTAATGCATATAACATGATACACACCGAGTATTTTAATAATTCCCAGGGTTAGCCACTCCGTCACACCTTTCGAAACAAACGCTTCTTTTTTGTCCTCCATTGTGACAGTTAATGGATATATGTCAGCATAAATCTATCAAAAATATTCGGTATTGTTGCCTCTGCGTCTAGTTGCAGCTGTGTTATTAACTTAAATGCAGAAAGGCAAAAGGGGAGGTTAGATGAAAAACGGACACATTTTTTAACCAATAGGAAAGTCATATCGATGTAGTTCACCCTATCAAGTTCTTAGTTGAAAAAAGGGGGCGGGGCTACCATTCCTTAGCAACGCTTGGCTCCCTGGGAGTGGTGGCGGTTGTTTCAATATGGCGGCGGCAGCGAAGAGAAGTGGAAATTCGAGGATATTTTGGATGAATGGCGGTAAATGCACATTCATTTGACTTTCTACGCTTCACCGAGTATTTTGCGCTTGTAAAATGTTCGCAAATTGATGCATGTTTGAAATTTATTTAGTTTTACGTTTTCTTTTTCTATGAGCAGTCAGCAGGAAAATTCAATTCAGTGAGAGGAAGTGATAGCCTCGTGAGACCATCCTGATCTCGCGAGCTTTCAAAGAAGCGAGGCAGCAGCTGGCTTCTTCATTTGGATAGATTAGTTTGTGTCAGTTTAGTTTCACATTTTTTAACGATTTCAATAAAAATAATTACGATAATGCTCACTATAGTTGTTTGTACATCAATGCTTAAGAGCATCTAGTAGTAGAAGCAAAGCTAATGTAATGATATATAAAATAGTATACAATCCCACGTTTTAACTTTATTATTGAACTATAAGCTTCATTTAGCTATTAACTTCTAAACTCTAACAACTTGAACATATAGTTTAGCTATTTAAACCAGCTAAAATCATCTGTTGTACTTATGTTTCTCTATAAAACAAATCCCAGAAACAAAATAATTGACATTGTAAGCACCAGAATACTGTTAACTTTAGCATGATTATATTTTCCGAATCAAAATGACAAGAGATTAATGTTGTAGATAAATATGTTATATTTGTAAAGGTCAGTATTATGCATCCTGTCCAATCAATCCAATTTTATTTGTCAAGTGCTTTAATGTTATAAATATGCTGCATTTTAATGTTCAATATTATGCATCCTATGTAAACTATCCAATCCAATTTTCCCTTTAAGCACTTTTAAAACAACAGCTGATAAAGTGCTGTAGAAAAAAAATATATCAGGTAAGAGACAAAAGGGCTCAAGTATGGGTTAAAGCAAGATTCACCCAATATCAAAGCAATAAAATTAGATAAAAAAAGACAAAGGATAAAATAAAGCTTGCTGTCTTGCTAGGTGTAAAAAGGCAAAGGGAAACCAGGTTTTCTCAAACGACAAAAAAAAAAAAA